>NW_020539727.1:13880684-13929438 GCF_003426905.1 Ctenocephalides felis | reverse complement strand
TAATGTGGTCAGTGAGCATAGTTTTAAATTGTCGTGGATTTTTTAAAACATTTTTTCTGTTGTTGTCATCGCTTCATAAAATTCTGGCTCTGGCGTTCTCCTATATAAACTAAATTGCAATCCAGACAGTTGATTTGATAGAGTAAGTTGTTCGATTCAGACTTTTTCAGAATTATAATATATATAGATATATATATATATATATATATAAATAAATAAAAAAAAATCTGTCCTCATTTTCTATGCACATTTCTGAATCCTTGCTCATAGTTCTCAGACAGAGATTTCTCAGACCACTAACTTATTCTTCGAAAATGTATTTTACCTTTGTATTTGTTGTTGATAAATATGGTCGCATACATCAAAATATTTCAACACAACTCCTTCTATGAAATCATTGAAAACAAACTGTTTTGTCGTGTACGTGAAGTCCATAAACCATATATGATTTTGTTTCATAACAAAGGAAAACGTGATGAATGCTCCTTAATAGACCATGAATAGAACCCGAAGGCAGGATTATAGATATTTAGATTTTAGATACACAAATGCAATTTTTCATACAATGGTGAAATGTTTTAAGTAGTCTGGAAGATATCAGTTCCCATATGATAAAAATTATATTTAAGTCGGGAAGATCTAGGTCAATGTCGATTTTTACCCAGGATTTGGATCATCAAAAATACATAAGAATTGGTTGTATTTTTTATATATAACTAGCAAACCCGACGAACTCCGTTTCGCCACCAGATGTTTCGTGAGAAAGATGAAGAAATTTTTTGTTTGTTTTATATTTGAAAAGGAAAAATTTGATTTCATTGCACAACAGTAATGAATTTATTTCGATTACAAAAATGAAGTGTTTTTTAGTTGAACTTCTTTAAGTAAATGAAAGTGAATCCGCAAATATCCGTTTCATTAAGTGCTATTTGGTAAACCACATTTTTTGTTTTTGGTCTGAAGTAACACAAACAAAGCGGATGGTTTTCCAACTCGTGAACAGGCAACGTATAACTACCCGTGTGAAAAACGATGATTTCTGAATATTCTATTGAAATTTATCCCGCAAACACTAAGCGATTGTCCTTTCGACTTGTTAATTGTCATGCGAACGCAAGGCGACTGGAAATTGCAATCGTTTGAAGTCAAACGGAAGACCAGTCGGAATCATTGGTATGTCACCAAATCGCCAGCAATTTTTGATTGAATGGTGAAATTCAGTGCGTGTACATCATTATTCTTTGCGGCAAAAATTGCTCGTTGACTTAGCCAAGCATAATTCTGATAATTCTCACTAATGTCATTACTCGAATTTTTAATTACGGTGCATGAAGTTTCAGCAATTTGCATTAGGGCACGATGCCATGCACCACTAATTTTCTTAGCTATAAACCTTGCGGAGCCCGAGACCTTTCCAAAGAATGCAAAATTGTAGAAATCGATTCGTGTTTCTGGGGTTGTATCGTCAGAAGGAAAACCAGACTTATTTTTATATATATGTAGATATACATTATATCCAATCTTATATATCCAATACAATTCAAATATCTCTGTCTAGTGTATGCTTATTGGTGACCCTTACTAAAATTTCCCTTCAATTGCTCTGCATCATTGATGGCCTAGAATTATTCTGTTGGATCCTCTTAATGGCATTTTAGCACGCAATATAGTACATAATATAATACAATGATTGAATGAATGAAATAACATGACACAATGAAAGATTGTTTGAGTCGACTTTTGTAAGTTAGTTGGCCCTGATGTCAGATTAGCAAAACGAGAAGATTTGATTTATATCGCCGCAGTCAAATTAAGATGAGATAGTAGAATTTCATAGAGATCAAGTAATATTAATACAAATTGTAAGAATAATAAATTTATTTTGTAATTGATAAGGACCTACAATTGGTTATGGTAAGAACTAGATCAAGTTCCAACTAGTGTCGCATTCGATATCTAACTTCAGACAGCCTGATATCAAGCAGTAGTTTTTACTTAAGATTTGGATCTAAAAATGATCAAATGAAATTAGTCATCAAGACTTTGCTGCAAAAATTACTAAGTCACACATACTAAAATTAACACAAATAGAAAAAAACAACTGGTTTGGGTTGCCCTCAAATGACCATAGGTTAAATTAACGAAACTATTAATGAAAGTCTTAAATCAATTATAAAAAAGTAGTAAATAATTTTTTTTATATTATATTGTATTACGACAATAAAATTGAATATACTAGTAAGGCCAATTCTTATTTTTGGTAAAATAAATTTTTATTCAATGTATGTATATTTGTGCTTTATTTAACTTTTTTCGGTTGTAACAATTGCATGAAATAATTCACTTCATCAATATGAAAACAACATATTAATTTAGGTGTTTTACAAGTATATCGACTTTTGTAGGACCTTATAATGTTAGAAACAATTGCAGATTATTCAATTTTGTTACATTCCTGAAACATCTTAGTTACAATTTTATAAATTATTTAACTAGAAATTAGTACTTAGGACATTCACAATCCTCCAAAATTAAAGAGTTTATTTAATCAAATCACTTTTCATTAATTTTTTTTAATTGATTTTGTTCAGATTTATATACATATTTATTAAAAATTTCAAGCAAAATTTAATACTTTTATCATAAGAATTTTGGTCAATATTAGATAATTGTATTTTATCTTTTGTTTTTAGTAAACCAGCAAATAATTATTACATTTTTATTTGAAAATATATCATCAGTATACGAAAAATTTTCAAAATAAAAAAAGGCAAAATTGGATGAGTTAACCTTTTAAATAGAGATCAGAACTGTTCATTTGTGATTGCTTTTCGAAAATTTGAAAAAAAAATATATAAAAATAAGTCTTTGTACAGATTTTTCTCCAGTAAAAAATTTGCTTAAGCACTTCAAAATAATAATCAACTAAGTTGATACAAACGTTTTTTGAAATTACTGAATTTTTTACACAAAATGAAATGAACCAGTTCCAAAAATGCAAAACCAAGCCATTTTATTTACATACCAGAATTATTTAATAATAGACCTTAATCTTTATTTTTTGGAAATAGATTTGTTTTTAAATTTTAATAAAAATCAATAAATATAGAGAAAATTGTTGTCGAATAGCAAAATAATATAAGAATCTCATACAGAAGCTAATAAAGTAAATCTTATGAGAAAATAATGAAAAAAAAAATCTAATAAATAATGGGAAAAAAGCATTTTTGAAGATTAAAATACGTTTGGATCTACATTGCAAATAGAAAAAAAAGTACAAAGACATCATTTTAAAGGCTCCTTAAATATCTAACAATATAGTTGGTGAATTCAAAAAATCCTTCAAAAATCGATCACATGATCAATTGCATCCACCTTGCGCCATTCTTGTTGCATCAAAGTAGCAATTTATGTTTAGAAATGTTTAAAATTTATTGACTATTATATTTTTCCTCTGAACCGTGATAAAAGTCACCCTACAAAAATATTGATATCATTCGATACACATTTAACAATAAGATTTTCCGTCACTTAGTCGTATATGCGCAATTTCCGAACATAAAACTAGTATCATGTACTCTATGATGCAATGTTTTTTATTGTCTCCATATAAATATATCGGGTTACCTAGCTCGTATCTTGAATCATTACACACTAGCACGAAATCTAATGGAAATTATAATGTGGGAGTTGTAATGATTATGACAATATAATAAATTATTAACTCCCAACATAAAAAATATATCAAATTTATTGACTATAAAAATATTTCGATATCAAAAATATACATGACATGTCCAATTGTTTTTACAAATTAAAACAAGCCTGCTTGATATCGCCACAATAATACATCTACATAGAAAATATATGAAGTTTACTCATACATTTATTTACACGTGTGTTTTTCTACTAAAGCTCTAATGTCGACGATGGTTAGCCAAGGTCGAAGAGGGAATCATTATTTTCTTTACAAGATGATTATATTTATATGTGATATAATGGATAGATGGTTGGCTGGATGGGACACACCTTTTGTTGATCATCATTTGTAATTTAGACACTTTGCCGACAAATTTGTGGAAGAAATGTAAAGAAATTAAGGTGATCAGTCAGTCAATTAGGAATGCTTACCTTTAGAAAAATTAATTAATTATGGCTATATATATAGATTAGGGTGGATTTTTGTTTGCTCCCAGGGGTTCAAATGCTTCCAAATTGATAAAAGAAAATTATCTAAAAGTTTTAGCTCTTAATATTAACTTTGAGACAGTCCGCAGTCCAACCAAAGTTTCTTGGTTTTTCTTCCTAAGTAATTACTTATTTGATAAAACATATAAAATTTTTGTTGTAAATTTTTTATTCACGATCAAAATCAGTAAATACAATGTTATTCTAAAAATTTTGATTTACTTGTCGCTAAGTTATAAAATTGCAAAAAACAAATGGCATTTTACCCATAAGAAACTTTTGTTTGGAGTGCGGACTATCTTAAAGTTAATATTAAGACTTAAAATTTTGAGAGATTTTTTTTTATTATTTTGGAAGCATCTGAGCCCTTGGAAGCAAAAAAATACAAAAATATCCATATGAAGGACCACCCAAATATATATAGTGCGTTGCCACTGAACTGCTCCCAAACGGCTATTCGAATTTTGATAAATCTTTTTAAAGTTTGTCAAAGAAACTGTAATAGTGGTATTGAACTAAAACTATGTAGTAACCATGGAGATAATAGTGAAAACTTGTAGTGCATGGCATCGTGCCTCAAGACAAATTGCTGAAATTTTCCGTACCAAAAATTAAAATTTTAAAAAAGATTCAATTTTTTTCATGAAAAAAATCGATTTTGAGTTTTTTTAAATTTTTGAAAACTAGTGGGGCGCATGGCATCGTGCCTTAAGGCAAATTGCTGGAACTTCCCGTACCAATTTTTTTTTAAAAAAGATTAACATTTTTGAAAAAAATTACTTTGAAAAATTAGATTTTTGAGAAACTATAAATTTAAAAAAAAATATTTTTTTGGAAAAAAGACTTTTTGAAAAAATATGTTTTCATTATTTTGAAATAATTTGGAAGTTCTGATTTTTTTTTAAAGCAATAGTACTGCTTTAACTGCATAGAGATGAAATATGGAAGCGCGTAAGCGCCGCATCGGCGTCTAATGGATAAACATTGATACGGAACCCATAGGAATGTAAACAAAATCTATACTTATTGTTAAAATTTCAATGAAACATCTGATAATTTGATGTGCATATGTCTAATGATCATTTTTGACCGCCAAATGGCTTTTTTGTCACTTTTTTTACTAGATCTCCGAAACCGCTAGACCTGCCTTCATGAAAATTTGATCAGTTCTTCATCTTGTCAATACAAATAAAATGTTTTTTGAATCACCTAATCGGACACTCAGTTCTCTCAAAAATTGGCCACTTTTGGCACTTGTCTCCGAAACGGCTCGACCTGTCTTTGCCAATAACTAATCAGCATGTCTCCTTATCAATAGGAATCGAATGTTTTTGGAATTATACAAATCGGTTGACCCTTGTTCCTGAAATCGTCGACGAAAATTTGTATCCGCACACACACACGCACACACATACACACACGTACATACACACACACATACATCAATTTTTGTAAAGATATATAAAATTTTTTATTTTCCATTTTTTAGCGATTACTATAACTTACCCTACGGCAAGTAAAAATATTATTGTTGATAGTTGAGATGAGAACTCTCTAAATTGTACGTTAAATGCGCGTTATAGGAGGGTCGAATGTGTATCCATATTATATAACAGCTAGAATGCGTCATTGATTTATTACAGAGTGAACACATAATATATATAACGTGACACATGGTTAATAAATCAGGAAATGGTAATCTAATTAGAAAGGCTGAACATATTAATCAAAGTGATAATAATCTTTTATCCACTGACACGAAACGAATTAAAAACCTAAATGTTGAACATTGGGGTAGATTTAGCTATCTAGATCAATAGTAAAATAGAATTTCATTTTATAATGTGAAAGACAGTCTCAGGGGAGAAATTGCGTTGAAAAGTTTTTCAAAAATTGTCGAATAAAAATAAATAATTCGCTCTCGATTAAATCATTTCCATACGGGTCGATTGTGATTAGTCGTTATGTATGTGAATAGTGATCTGTCGTTGTATGCGTACCAGATATCAACAAGGAAATCGGCATAGATAAATACACATTTTAAAGTTACATCGTGGTACAAATCATGATTTAATGAAAAATGCCTGAATCTAGAATATTTTCTCCCGTTTGTAATAATAAAACATTTCTGCCGTGTACTAAACGTAAGTTTATTAATTAGAAATTATTTCTATATTATTCGTAGTTTCTATAAATCTTTCAAGTTATTAAATAGAAAATATTTTATAGGCAAGACATATATTACAGCTGTTCAAAGAATGAGATATCGCCAGCTAAAAAGTAAAAAAAATACAAGCAGTCAATGAATGTATGTTAATTTTAATTACATGAAGTTCTTCAAACACAATTATTACATGATGACTGAAGTTGCGAAAACAATATTTGTTTTGCCGTTGTTTAATATAATCCACACTGTGTGAACGAATATTATAGAATTTATTAATCAGCAATTACTTCATTTGGTCTTAATGAAGATACTAAACCCTAAATTAAAATCCTACGGAAACTGGTTCAAATATAAAAATTGTTAATTTTTGAAATTTGATTTTAGAAAATACTCCGAGTTAACGTGTTCGTTCGTTTTCAACTATGTGTAATAAATCCACTCGGAATACTTTTATTCGCTCATAAATTAATTTATTTATTATTGATCAAGTCGATTATATACACATATCGGGAAGTTCATGTAACTTGCCTCAAGGCAAAATATCAATACCAACTAGTTTCCTAATTGAAACATATCCAATAAATTTTCTGAGGGAGGTGTTGTCCATGATGCATGTTGTATTATATATTATTTTAATGGTCGAGAAATAGCCTGTTTATTTATACGGCTGTAAAATACATCAATAGTGTTTTATGTAACAGTTTCGCAGTTTCCGACACGTCAAAATGCAAATATAGTTATTTTTAGACAATGACGATCGAAACGAACACTAAAATATCAATTTATATATATATATATATATATATATATATATATATATATATATTTGCATATATTGAGCACAAACCAAAGCCAAGAAACGACATACATTATTGGCTTTTAAATCAAATAAATATATTTGTATGGAGGAGGATGAAACGGTATAAAGATCCGTATGCAAATTTTAAATGTAAATAAATAATGTTGTAATCATCATGTGTTTAAATATACACACACATACTAAAGATATGAGTGTTGTCCATTTTAAGAAAACAACAGAAGTTTTTGAAGTACTATTGAAAATTCCCATACATTTCATCAATATAATATGAATGTTAGAAGTTTGTATAGCCATTAATTGTTTACTAAAGACCTCATTAATTTTTTTTCTGATACAAAATTTCGATTCTATATATTATATATACACACCTAACGTAATAATGATTATGTTATATATACACACATAACGTAATAATGATTTATTTATCGGTCCTAGAACTCATCCCTGAGGCACTCCAGCTTCTATGTTGCGGAAAGAAAATCTTTAATACCGATTTTTGTTCAAATTTGTTAAATGTGTCGATTGGATTTGATAAATTTATAACAATCTGGTATTTAAAAAAATTGTGCTAAACCAACTAAAAAGAGTGCCCTCATAGAAAGTATCTGAGTTATTTGACAAAAAGTAAAAAATATCCCGAATTTTCTATTTATTGCTAGAGAATGAAAAATTGAATTCAAAGTAGTTTTATCCAAAAAGTATCCAACTAAAAAAGGGTGCTTTCATATAAAATTTGTGAGTTATTTGACAAAAACCTAAAATATGTCCCGAATTTTCTATTTATTGCTAAAAAATAAAATATCAAATTCAAAGTCGTTTTATTAAAAATATTTCTATCGGACCAGGTGCAACTGTTGGCATGGAATTGTCAATGTCAATGTCAATGTCAATTGCTTAAATATGTCGTAAATTATCTGAAATTGTTCTATGTTATTTAAAAATAATGACCAAAAAGAAATGTAAAAATATTTTACAATCTTCAAAATTTGAATTTGAACCATTACTACGTCCCTGAATAAAATAATGACTATCAAAATACAGTAATTTATAATTAAATTAATTTTTTGCTAATTGTATTGAACATTTGCCAGGGCTATGTTAATTATTATTTGCCATTTGCAATATTTCATACAGTCATTATAATCGTATGCGAAAAAAAATAAAGTTTCAAGGTTTTTAAACGTAGGTGCATGGCTCTAGCACCGATATGCTAATTAGTGGATTCATTTACAAAATACATATAGAAATAGACAGAGAGCTAGTGGTAATAATAATTGACATATCAGAATAATACACCGAATTTTGTTATTTACTATATACTGTATGTGAGGTGTGAAGTTTATTAATTATACTGCTTGATATCAAGCTGACCGAAGTTGGGATAGAACTCGAAAACCAGAGTCTTTAATCCAACAAACACATAAAAATTAGACAATATTTGATATATTCTTAAGTATATCAAATATTTTTAAGATTTTTTTATAAAATCTTATAAAGATGAGTTTATTCATCTTGTGGATGTAATTATATAAAAAGTTCTCAGCAACTTTGTTGCTTTTGATAAATTTATCAGCCCATATCTTCATTATTGAAGTCGTCGGAGCGTTAAACATGAAAATCACATAACATCATGTGTATTATGCTAAATATACAATGTATATAATATTAATCTCATATTTATACTCAGAGATTGAAAACAGTACAGGAATTAATAAAAGTGGATGGAAAATTCATGCAATTTTGGTTAAGGCTAAGTGCCACTTACCAGTAGTCACTCTTATTTTTCTGCTTATCATTATTTTATTTTCCGTTTCAACATGCATTAAGAAAACTTCTCTGATAGTTGTAGAATAATTTATCAATTTTTTCATCACTTTTCAATTCATTTGGTCTAAGAATCGTATTTGGCGATTTGCATTTTGGAAGTAAATACTTTTGAACACTATAAAAATAGAAATAAAAATAGAATCCTTACTTAAATTAAAAACTTGAACTGAAAATGTTGTAAAGCTCATCTCTTTTCATTATATATACATATAATAAAATACATATTTATACCATAATTACTTCTCCGGTACTGATTGAGGTAATTAATATAAATTAAAAGTGCATTGCCGTTATATGATCTCAGATTTTTCTTAGTATAGTTTTTCTTTTATATAAATAACTCACAAACCATATATGGGACACTCTTTTTTTGTTAGCACAGCAGAAACTAGATAAAATTTACTACAATTTCTTGCCAAATGTTGCACATGGTCCTATAGAATATTTTGAATAAAACGACTTTGAATTTGATATTTTATTATTTAGCAATAAATAGAAAAGTCGGGACATTTATATTACTTTTTGTCAAATAACTCACAAATTTCATAAGAAAGCACAATCACATTCAGTTATTTTTTATTCTAATTTTTTCCGCTAAACGTTTTCCGGGTCAGCTAGTATAATTATAAATACAGAACACTATTATACTTATATTTTAAAAAATGAAATTTATTAAAAAGTTATAAACATGTACTAAATTTTGTACCAAAATCAAAAAATGTTTATAGTTCTGGTTTATAGTTCGTTGCGAAGGGAAAAGTTACCGAATTTGTAAATTAAAATATGAATTAAAATATGTTTTTATTTTTTATTTATTCATTCTTAGTTTACTTGCTTTAGTTAAAAACCATTCAACTAAAAAAACCTGTTAGTGTAATCTTGAGTAGTAGTAATATCATTTTATGCATTTGCAGTAATATTTATTTATATTAAACTATTTATTAGATACTTCCTATTATTTATCTTATTTGTTATTTTATCTTTACAATTTTTCTACCAGCGCCCACTCTAACTAATATGTTATGACTGTTGTTCATGAGTTTCTGTATTTGTTTAGTCCCGCTTGAAATCGTTAACAATTGTTTTTTGTTTGTTTAAGTCGTCTTGTTTATTGATAAAACACTATACATTTCAAAATATATTCGCACATCTGTAAAAAAACATATGTAGTTATCTGCAAATATATGAGAAAATTTAATTATGTATATATACATATATATATATATATATATATATATATATATATATATACAGTCATTTTCTAGCTTGTAAACATCTTTAGATTTATCATTTCAAATAAAAACTTTTAACCCTTCTGCTTGATATCAAGCTGTCGGAGACAGAAATACAATCTACAATTTATGGTTGCAAGACCAAAGCCTTTGCTACGAAGCCATGAACAAGCTTTAGTGAGAAATTAATAAAAAAAATCTATTTTTTGGGACAACCTTGTATTAATAAACTTTAGTGAGAAATTAATAAAAAAAAATATGTTTTGGGACAATTTTGTATGAATGAACTCTAATGAGAAATTGATACAAAGAAAACTATTTTTTGGGGACAACTTTCATTAGTATCCAAACCATTGGTCTAGGCTCATAAGGTCTAGGCTCAGAATAAATTTTTGTGTCAGCAATGAACACTGAGGTCTGGGTATACAAAATGGGTATACCAACAGAAGTCCGGTGTCAGGTAGTAAATGCGTTAACTACGATGAATCAAGGACTAGACTAGACTTATAAGTAGTCATGAAAGACCAGTGATTATGGTGCTGCATCAAAATCTATATTTTTTAAATCCCCAAAAAATGCTTATTCTCTGCCTTCATCTCAAACGTCGTGGGTCTAGAAAAGTTTAGAAAATAGTTATGTATATAAAAATATAAAATCCATTAGATGAAAATATAAACGATTTATTGATTATAAAATTAAATGAAATGAAAATGACAAGTTATTTTTGTTTTTCCTATATGTCTAGCCTGCTTGATTCCCCACACCATAATTTGGAAATTGTTGGAACTTGCTCAGAAGCATTTATATCAGTATTTTTCAAAGGTACTTTAGATTAGGTCTTACTTTTATCATTTTTAAAATTGATAAGTCCGTAAATGAAAATTTTAACACATATACCTATGAATGAGAAGTTTCAGGAACAAATTACTATAAAATTTAAGTGATGATAATTTGATCTTTTTGTTGAACTTCTCATCGATGATAAGAATTGTATCTAAATATTTTATGGAAATAGCTGAATTAGTGTCTGGTCCATTTTTACTAGCCCTAAGGCCTTGGGTTGTTAAACAATGGTTTCAAAAATTTTTGCTAAGACATCTTTAACCTCTCTTATAACTTACTTATTGTCAAAAACGACGATAACTTATTAATTATACAACCTATAATAAATTAAATGGTTTGGTCATAGACTTCTATTCATGGTCAACGTTGGAAAAAACTGATCCATATTCCTTTTGCCCCTAGAACAGTTTTTTTGTTATTGTTAAAAATCTTTAAGATTAAATTGTTAGTTTAGTTCTAGACTTCTATTCCTGGCCAAAGTCGGAAAAAACTGATCTATATCCTTTTTACCACTGCATTTCTACCAATTTTTAGTTATTATTAAAATTTGCCATGGATCTTTAAGGTCAAATGGTTAGTTGGAATAAAAACTGATATATGTCTATTTTGCCTCTACATTTCTATCAGTTTTTAGTTATCTATTGTCAAAAATTACCGTAAATCTTAAAGATTGAATGGTTAGTTTAGTTCTAGAATTTTATTCCAGGTCAACGTTGAAAAAAACTGATCCACATTCTTTTATGCTAAATCAGTTTTTACTAAAAATGATAAATTTTCAAGATCAAATAGTTAGTTTAGTTCTAGAATTCTATTCCTGGTCAGTAACATAACAACTAATAATACTGCTGGTTATCTAATGTTTTTTTTCGGATGCAATATATTGAACTGATGCAATTGCCTCTTCTCTCGGCTGCACCAGGAAGAATTAATTTATTATAAGTTGCATGAAACATTATTAGGCGGAACGGTAGTTCTGTTTGAAAAGACAGGGCTGGAATTTAAACAATAATAATATAATTATATATCCCTTTCCACTCAGGAATTCCTAACTTAATATGTATTTTGTTGCCGGAGCGGCGGCATCCGAGTGGAAATGGTTAAATTATGTTTACCGTATGCTTATTTAAAATTTGATTTGGTACAACCTGCGTTTTGAAATCTACTGGACTGATAGTAAAAATCTATTATATTTTAATTCCCAAAAGAGAAGTTTGCTTTCGACCAAAAATCTGTTTGCAAAAATGTTTTCTCGGTGTTTCATGTCATTCTGAATCGAATGAGACCAAATTTGGAAGAAGTAAAAGTGTGGGTGTGTATGTAAACAGATTTTTGACCTTTCGTCGACGTTTTCTTAAAAACTGCTGGGAAAAATTGTGGTAAAAAATTTGAAATAACAAAAAAAAATTTTTACTTTTATTTACAAGAATTATTTATTTATTGAAGTAAAACTTTTTTAGGCGCGACTAGGGTGTAAAATCCGTACAAATGCAACGGAAATAGCGTAACGCCCGAGCTGTATGTCATTCGCTCTCGATGATATCATTTCTGTACGAGTCGATTGTGATTAGTCGTCGCATATTTGAATAGAGATCTGTCGTTGTATGCGTACCGGCATCAACGTTGTATGCGTACCGATGTCAACAAGGAAATCGGCATAGATAAATAAACATTTCAAAGTTTTTTTTTTTATTTTTTAAATTTTTATTTGGCCTCGCTTACTCTGAGCATTTAGCCACCTACAACATTTTTATTTAATTTCATTCTATACCAATTTTTATATCATATTCAATCTATATATATATCCTATTCTATATTTTTCTTTTTCTTAATTTCTTCAGTTTTTGCTGTTTTCTATCAAATTTATAATTCTATTCAAATTTTATCTGCATTCCATTTTTTCTTCTTCATTCTTCTTGTTAATCTCAGCATATTCTGATATTTTTTTCTTCTCACTTCTAATACATTTCAGCTTTTCGAATTCTGTAATTCCTATTTTTCTTAATTTTTATTCAATTTCTACTTAACAAATACAATTTTCATTTAATTTCAAATTAACTACTCATTTTTTTCATAAATTCTAAGTCAATGGCAGGATTCGATCTAAAGATCCCTTATATCGTAGTACAAATCTGATTTAATGAAAAATGCCCGAATCAGAAAAACATTTTATCCTGTTCCTTGAAAATAATAAAACAAATTAAACATTTGTTCCGTGAACTAAACGTAAGTTTATTGATTAGAAATTATTTCTATATTATTCGTAGTTTCTATGAATCTTTGAAGTTATTAAAATGGAAAATATTTTTTAGGCAAGACAGATATTACAGTTGTCCAAAGAATGAGATTATATCGCCAGCGAAAAAGTAAAAAAATACAAGCAGTCAATTAATGTATGTTAATTTTAATTACATGAAGTTCTTCAAACACAATTACATGATGAGTGAAGTTGCGAAAACAATATTTGTTTATGCGTTGTTTAACACAATACACTATGTTAAGGAATATTATATTTATTAATCAGCAATTACTTCAATTCTCTAATGAAGGTTCATTTCTAAATGCTAATTGCAGTGACAAACCGATCATGTTTAATTACATTATTGTTTTTAAATAATATACATATTTTTGATGCTATTATAAATATATAATTTATAATTTATCATTATATAAATTTGTATAATGGTTGACACTGATAAATCTGTGTTTCACGAGTGTTACCATATTACTAATGAACATTATTCAAAATTGTTATATGATGTATTTATTTTTACTTAAATGCCATCTTGTACGGTGGCAAATAAGTTTTACTTAACCTTACGCTCAATCTGTTTTTTTTTACTTGTTTTATCTGTCTGTCTCTCTATTTATTTATTACAAAATTTGTCTCTGGTTTTGTTCGCAGTGGCAATATAAACGTCTGCAGTTGCAACATCTGCGTTTGCAATAATTAACATAACAATTACAGATTAGTTGCAAGTTGCAATAATAAGCTGGAAGAGAATATTAATTTTGTGAAAGCCAGAAGTCGGAATCGATCATTCTTTGTTCCTGGATTGTTTTTTGTAGGGATTGGTAATAATTACAGAAAACAGATGTAAGGAAAATATAGACGAGAAAATTTATTGGATTGGACTTATTTATTGATACCCAAATGATAAATTTTAGGCTTCTTCTCAGGAAAACTTGTTCTGGCAATTATTAAACAATTTTAGTAGATGACAATGAAAACAAAGGATGTCAATTAGGCATGACGTCTTTCCGATCCATGGTTTTTTGAAAAAGTTCCTTAAAATGATGAAATGCTCTGCAATTTGACGTGTTAAATCTGATCAACCAAATCTGTTCAATCAAATCTTGTATAGTTAAAATGTTTACAATAAATTGTGTAACTCTATTTTACAAAAATAGTATATATGGTTACTGATAAGAATTTAGGGACCGATTCTGCCTCACTCAATAATGATTCTATAAAATTATTTTCTTCAAGATATGAGGTTTCTTAGTCATATCACGTATTACGAAATGTTAATTTCAAAGGCAAATACGTGTACAAGAATTGCCTACAAATGATGTGTTTATTTATTTCAACGCTCGGATGATGTTCTTCGAATCTAAAAGACATTGAGAAAAGGAAGTTGAATAAAAAAATATATATAAAGACTTATAAAGTTACTATTATAGGTACCTTATAAGGCCGAACGGATACTGAATTCCTACTAGGATTTATTTGGCTTAGTTCAAATTTATATATATACGAGGTGTGTTCAAAAAGTACCCGGAATTTTTAAGTTTTGCGGGTCTGGAGTGTCTGATTGTCAAAATTTTTTTTTTATTGTGTTGGTATACATGCCCCTAAAGTATGATGAAATTTTTCAGCTATATTCACTGTTTACTTTGTCTGTGGTAGTCGCTAAGGTTCGACGTGTTTTTCTGAGTTCGGCGATTTTTACAATGGAAGAATTGAAAAGTCAAAGAATTTGTATTAAATTTTGCGTAAAAAATGAAATAAAGTGTAACAAAGTGTGTGAAATGTTACAAAAAGCCTATGGTGAGTCTGCTATGAAAAAAACAAGTTTCCAAGATGGCCGCGAAGACGTTGAAGATGACGAACGCTCCGGTCGACCCAGCACGTCAACAAACGATGAAAATGTGAAAGAAGTGGAAAAAATGGTTATGAATGATCGCCGAATCACAATTAGAGAAGTTGCTGATGAAGTTGGCATATCAATTCATTAACAATTCATGGCTGTTGCACCACGATAACGCACCTGCTCACTCGTCGTTGCTTGTTCGTAATTTTTTGGCCAAAAACAATACCGTAGTCATGCCCCAACCTCCATATTCACCAGATATGGCTCCGTGTGACTTTTTCCTATTCCCAAAGTTGAAGAGACCCATGAAAGGACGGCGGTTTTCCTCGATTGAAGAAATAAAGGCCGAATCGCTGAGAGCGCTCAAGGACATATCAAAAAGTGAATATCAAGGGTGCTTCGAAAATTGGAAAAAACGCTGGCATAAGTGTATTATATCTGGGGGGGACTACTTTGAAGGGGACCACATTAATGTAGACGAATAAATAAATATTTTTTTGAAAAAACGAAAATTCCGGGTACTTTTTGAACAGACCTCGTATATATATATATATATATATATATATATATATATATATACTAGGTGACCCGACAGACGCTGTCCTGTACCCACGTCTACAATTCAAAAGTTCCTAATTCTTTAATATCCCATCCTATACTTTTTAATATCCTATTTGATGTCCTGCCTTGTTATTCATTTATGATCTTAGCAAAAGCAGTATAAGAAATTTAGAAAAAAATAATATAGTATCTACACTAAAAGAACAATATCACACTTGATTTTACCACACAACATAATTGCTTCAATAATTCAGTCTATAATTTTCATTATCTCGTACGATATATTAGTTGCTTTTTTGGCAATTATAATTTCTAAAGTACATTTTTCTTACCAATAATTTAATAAACATCATTGTTTATGTTCAAATCTTAAGTGAATCAATTTGTAAAATCTAGTTTATATGTGCACTATTCAATCTAAGATCAACTTGCTAAATATTCGATATCCTTAGCCAAACAAATGAATTTTTAACACACGAAACAAAATTTTAAATCATTTTTTTAATAAGTAGAAATATTTTTTGTATTGTTAAATAATTTAGTAAAGTAAACCAAAATGCGACATGCATTAGTTTAAAAAAATAATGTATATGCAATTTTGAACTTATTACGTTATTTATTAGACTGAATTATATAATTTCATCTGCCAACATATACAGTTGACTGTATCTTATATTATTTTAATTTCTGGCGCATCTCAGCTGATTTGCGGCAATAATAATGTAGACATTACATTTTTATTGTATATTATATTCTAATATTATCTAGGCTCATAATTTCAGCATAATTTCAAGTGAATTTACATTTTTAGCAAATGTTTTAAATGTCAAACAATGATAAGTGGTTTTTTGTAATTTTTGCCATTTCTTTCTACAATATTACTACAGTTTTATCGTTCACTAAATCTTAAAAATTTTCTTTGACAAACTCTAGAAAGAATTATCAAAATCCGAATAACCGTTTAGGAGAAGTATCAAATCATACACCCGTACAGAAAAATTTTATATATAAGATATATATATATATATATATATATATATATATATATATATGTTGTATCTTCAAATTTTAATATTCAAAATTTATTTATTTTGCAAAAATTTCTCTTTCCATTCCATAAATTAATTGCTCTAACCATTCATAAATTAAGTAATGTTTGTGCGCATCGGGAAATATTTGTACAAAGACAAAAAATGGGAGGTGTGGACAACCCTTGATAAAAATAAATTTAAAGTTTTTTTTAAGTAAAATTTATGTTTTATCATTAGGTCAAGAAAATTAGAATTAAAAATTCGTGGTTAAAAATTTAATAGATTAACAAAATGGCTGTTATAAAATAGGTGTATGTGGTAGGACGGTAAAAATTTAGAATTGTATGTAATTTTCAATTCCATATTTAACGTATAAATATATGATATATTATAAAAATATATTTATATATGTTTGTTCAACATCATTTTAAGTTTGTTTCAAAAAAATTAATCGATTTGTATAAAAAAAATGTGTTTCTACTAAAGCAATTGTTATAAAACTAGCATAATTTATTATTTTATACTTGTCCAAACCCTGGACAATTCTTATCAACAATATTAATTTGTTTGAGGGAATACCCTATTTATTTACATCTTTTATCTTTTAAATATAAATGTGAACGATCCCGGATTTTATCATAGTCGTTATAAATTTCTTACAGAAACTGTGTTTATCTGGTCAAGGATACTTTACAAATAATTATGAAAAAGTGAGTTATCTAATTTTTATATTTTTATATTTAAATTTAACTAGCGGTGTGTATGGCATCGTGCCATAAGGCAAATTGCTGGAACTTCCTGTACCGTAACGAAATGTTCGAAGAATACTGAATGTTTTCAAATAGATTATTATAAATATTGTAACATTGTCTAATATTTATAAGAATTATATAAACTGAATTCCAAAGTTGAAATCATTTGTTTAAAGTATATTAGAACTTTAGTCAGAATTAAAATTGCAATCTGAATTATTTTCGATATGCAAAAAAAAAAATTGAAAGAAACATTTTTTTTCCACAATCAATTATTTTGTTTAAACAAGCAGAAAGTTCTTTGAATCATTTAAATCGGACGCTTAGTTCTCTCAAAAACTGCCATTTTTTGCACATTTAGCTTTGTATCTCCGAAACCGCTGGACTTGCCTTTTGCAAAAACTAATCACCACTTCTTCCCGTCATTACATATACACACATACATCGATCGTCTCGTTTATTGTCTCTAATGACACTCTCTACAATTTTAATCTCTATATGTCACTATTTGTCTCTCACAATATATAATCTACTCACACATACATTTGTAACTATCTTGTTATTATAACACATCCATTTTTTCTAACGTATGCCTCAATGTTCAGGAGGTCTTGAAACGTAAAGATGTCGTCAAATTTTTATTTTATTTTTGGGAATTTTAAGAAATTAATATTAATAAGTCAGATATTATTAACTTCCCATAGGGTAAGTTTTTGTAATCGTCCAAAAATCAAAATTGAAAATTTTTACATTTCTCGACGTTTTGAAGGTTTCTGAACATTTTGGCATACCTCAGAAAAAATGGATGTGTGTGTGTATGTATGGATATAATTCTTCGTCCACGTTTTCGGGCGCACGGATCAACCGATTTGAATGGTTCAAAAAACATTCGATTCCTATTGATAGGGAGAAGTGTTGATTAGTTTTTGGTAAAGGCAGGTCCAGCGGTTTCGGAGATACGGAGCAAAGAGTGCAGAAAATACAAATCGAGTTTTTGAGAGAACGGAGTATCGGATTTGAATAATCTAAAAAACATTCAATTTGTAATGATTGGGAGAAGAGGTGATTAGTTTTTGGCAGAGGCAGGTCCCGTCATTTCAAAAATACAGAGCTAAATATGCAAAAAATGGGAGTTTTTGAGTGAACTAAGCGTCCGATTTGAATGATCTAAAAAACTTTCTGCTTGTATTGACAAAACAAATGCTTTTGAGGATAAAAAATTATTACATCTTTTTTTATTTTCCATAAAATATTTTTGTAATTTTGGATTAAAAATTGAAAAAATGACCCAGGCTAAGTACAGTCTAAGGGCCACTCTGGTACAAATGTTTACCCGAGTGCGTTTAGACTGTTTATGTATTGGAGCACTTTTTCAATTTTGTGAAAACTATTAAAAAATATGAAAATGCCGCCAAACTAAGCACAGTATAAGTGAAAATGTTGCATACAATTATTTGCGAATGCGTTTACACTTTACACTTTCTTAATTTTGTGTAAATTAGGCTATTAGACTATTTTTTGATATTGAATTCGAAATGAAATGACGATTGTTAATGTTCTGGACATAAATTGATTTATGATTTACTCAGATATAACAAGATAGCAAAAATAATGGAAGTCACAATATTTGTAATAATATATTTGAAAACGTTTAAAATTTCTCGAACATTTCATTACAGTACGGGAAGTTCCAGAAATTTGCCTCAAGGCACGATGCCATACACCATTAGTTATTTTTATTTTTGAGAATTCGAAGAAATTAACATTCAGTCAGATATTATTTTGACACTTGTTCATACAATAGAACGACCTAAACATCCCAATTATATATTTGATATTGATTTATCAAAATTCATTTTATTTTCAGACTTTCTATTTGGATCCTATTATTTACGTCGTTTATTGAACCAGAAATTTGTTTTGAATATCAAAATTCTGATGATCAATGTATAGAAACTGATAATAAAATCCATTGCGAAAGTTTTCCTAGATGGAATCCTGACAGAACTGACATAATTTATTTACGATGCAAATGGGCAACCAAATCTAATTTAGGAGCTCTGAGCAATTTTATAAATCACCATCATGATTCAATCGACATTGATTTTATCAATAGTATAATAGAAGAAATACCTACTGGTGTGTTTAATCAACCACTAGAAGGACTTATTCGAAATTTGAACCTGGAGGATGTCAAATTGAAGGAAATAAAATCAAATGCATTGCAGGATTTCTATTTGTTAAAAGATTTAAATTTGAACAATAATGATATCCAAAGTATACAACCAGGTTGTTTCAACACAACAACAGGTTTACAATATCTGAGAATTTCGCACAATAAGTTGTCCGGCATACTTAACGAACAAAACTTTACTGGAGTCGGATCTGAACTCGAAGTATTAGATTTAAGTTTTAACAACATCGAAGGAATAGAAGAAAATTGTCTGACACGTTTCAAAAAACTTTGGTCAGTAGATTTATCACACAATTCTTTATCTGGAACATTAACCGAACGAATTTTTGCCGGCGATTTTCTATCAACACTAGATTTGAGTTTTAATCAAATAGGGCACATAAAACTGAGCTACTTTTCAAATTTCACAAAACTGACATCAATAAACTTATCTAACAATCGTTTATTTAAAATTCCATCTTTCGCCTTTAACACCGATTTAGGGTATCTATATTTATCCAACAATTTTTTCAAAGTTATTGACGAAGATACTTTTCCTACAGTCCAGGAAATACAAGTACTCGACTTATCATCCAATGAAATTTCTGATATATCAGCATATTCTGGATTTACAAAATCATCTAAAATAGCAGATTTGAAATTGGCAAATAACAATTTCGTAGACATCAGCAACTTTTTGACGGAACCTCGAATATATGAGATATCTTTGCAAAATAATCCTATCAAAATCATCAGTAACAAGTTTTTTTGCAAAGAGTTAAAGGTTAGTGGAATGGATTTAGTGTCTGTAACAAATATTTCTATGTGCAATACTGGGAAAATATTTGATGCTTCTAAAAACCAAATTTTGGAAATGCCGGTTTGGACTGATATGAGGTCAGTGGAGTTTATTTTTTTGCAGCAGAATGAAATTACTAGTATTCCTGTTGGACAATTCGAAGGTTGTACTTCGTTAATTGGTTTGAATTTGGATAGAAATAAAATAACGACTTTGGAGCCTGGAGTATTCACCAGCATGAAATGTGCAAGTTTTCAGAATGTAGAATATTTGAAAACTTTGAAACACCTACAAATTTCTCATAATTCTTTGTCGGGTACTTTGGACGCACAGAATTTTCACTGGTTTAGGAAAAAGTGTTGCAGAATTAGACTTAAGTGCAAATTATATCGAAGATTTTAACGCCAGTTTTTGAATTAATGACAAGTTTAACTTTTTTAAACATTTCTCACAACCTTTTAACAACATTACCAGTTTTTCCACAAAACACTGAACTATCTACATTAATAGCATCTAATAACAATTTATCAAAAATTAAACCCGATACATTTTTCACGCCAAATTTGAACGAACTTGACTTAAAGTTCAACAATTTTTCAAAATCTTCACAACTCTTAGGTTTAAATTCGATAAACATTGGAAATTTGAATTTGCAAAACAACAGTTTCAAGGACATCAAATTTTCTTTGAAAATCAACGTTGCAAAATTATCCTTGGACAATAACACTATAAGTGGCATTGGTTTTGCAAATTTTTGCAAAAATGCTACTTTAAGTAATTTAAAGTTGCAAGTTATAGAAAATATATCCATGTGTAATACTGGTGATGTATTTGATGCATCATATAATGAACTAAGGGAAATGCCTAAATGGACAAAAATGAAGTCTGTACGAATTGTTAAATTGCAACACAATTCTATTAGCTATATACCAATTGGTCATTTTCAAAATTTCTATAAATTAGTAGTTTTAGATTTATCCTATAACAATATAGACTTTTTGGATACTGGAGTATTTTCTGGATTAACATCCCTTCAATCCCTGAAATTATCTTTCAACTCTTTGAAAACTGTTGACCATTATGGTTTATTTGGATTAGAGAATTTGAAAAGTCTTTATTTAGCAAACAACAAAATTATACGCCTGGAAAGCCAGGAACTTTTTCAAATGTTATCTGCGTTAAAATTCATTGATGTAAATCGAAATTCGTTTGAATGCCGCAAATTAATGGATATACTAAAAACTATCAAAAAACATGGTATCAGTCTGGGTAGAAACTTAGACTATAATGTAACAAATTTAGGTGGTATTTCTTGCAACGAACTTCACAGAAATCCTTTTGATTATTAACTCATTTGATTACTAAAATTATATAAATCAATATTTAAATTTTTGGCAATAATTTTTCATGAATTCATATTATGTAACATAAATCTTGTACAAGATTTGTTTTAAAATATATTATACACATAAAAGCATGATTTTGTTTTATTAACTTCCCCTAGGGTAGTTATAGTAATCGGCCGAAAATCGAAAATGAAAATTTTTGCATTTCTCAACGATTTGAAGGTTTCTGAACATTTTGGCATACCTCAGACAAAATGGATGTGTGTGTGTGTTTTGTATGTCCGCGTTTTCGGGCGCACGGATCAACCGATTTGAATGGTTTAAAAAACATTCGATCCCTATTGATAGAGATGTGCTGATTAGTGTTTGGCAAAGGCAGATCCAGCCGTTACGGAGATACGGAGAAAAGAGTGCAGAAAATACAGATCGAGTTTTTGATAGAACGGAGTATCGGATTTGAATGATTTAAAAAACTTTCTGCTTGTATTGACAAAACAATTGCCTTCGAGGATAAAAACTTATAACATATTTTTTTATTTTCCATAAAATATTTTTGTAATTTTGGATTAATTCAAAAAATTACCCTAAGCACAGTCTAAGCGCCACTTTGGTACAAATGTTTACCTAAGAGCGTTTAGGCTGTTTATATACTGGAGCATTTTTCCAATTTGGTGAAAAAAGCTATTGAAAAATGTAAAAATGACGCCAAGCTAAGCACAGTATAAGTGAAAATGTCGCACAGAATTATTTTCAAATGCGTTTAGACTATGAGCACTTTTTCAATTTTGTGTAAATTAGGCAACTATTTTTTTTTAACTTCCCGTAGGGCAAGTTATAGTAATCGCAAAAAAATCGAAAATGTAAATTTTAATAGATCTTTATGTTTCAAAACCTTCTGAACATTTTGGCATACCTTAGGAAAAATGGATGTATGTGTGTGTGTGTGTGCGTGTGTATATGTATGTTTGGATACAAATTTTCATTGACAATTTCGGGAACACGGATCAACCGATTTGAATAATTAAAAAAACATTCGATTCGTATTGATAGGGAAACGTGCTGATTAGTTTTTGGCAAAGGCAGGTCTAGCCGTTCCGAAGATACGGGGCAAAAAAGTGTCGAAAACGGTAACACAGTTTTAAAGAGAACGGAGCGTCCGATTTGAATAATTCAAAAAACATTTTATTTGTATTGACAAGATAAAGAATCGATAAAATTTTCATGATGGTAGGTGTAGCGGTTTCGGAGATATGGAGGAAAAAGTAAAAAAATGAGCCATTTGGCGGTCAAAAATGATCATTAAACGTATGGACATCAAATTATCAGATATTTTATAGAGATTTTAACAATAAGTATAAATTTTGTTTACATTCCTATGGGACGCGGCGCTTACGCGCTTTGATATTTTGTCTTTATGCAGTTAAAGCAGTACGATTGCTTTGAAAAAAGTTCAGAATTTCCAAAATTCTTCAAAATAAATGATTTAAGATAGAATGATTTAATATGGTTAGAAATTCTATTAAAAGTTTCAAATCATTGATCAACTTTTATTGATTATTATTATTGATTATTTTTAATTACTCGAATTTTGAATTGCGGTACGGGAAGTTCCAGCAATTTGCCTTAAGGCCGAATTCCACTTACAGCTAGTTTGAATTGAATTCGAAATGAAATGACGATTGACGATTAATGTTCTGGAGATAAATTGATTTATGATTTATGATTTGCATTTGATTTGCTCAGATATAACAAGATAGCAAAAATAATGAAAGTTACAGTATTTGCAATAGTATATTTGAAAACGTTTAAAATTTCTCGAATATTTTATTACGGTACGGTAAGTTCCTGCAATTTGCCTTAAGGCACGTTGCCATACACCACTAGTTACTACCAATCATTGCTAATAATACCAAGAGGAATTGTCCTCTTATAAAATAAAACTTTGCTTCTTTTTTGCTAGTTACCTGATATAATACAAGTATGAGTCACTGTTTCTAAGGTTATTTCATATTATATTATAGTTGTTGTCGGGTTCGATGATCTCAACTTCTTCACATGGTGTGAAAGTGTTTTCGAGATACGTCTGAGAGAAATAATTAATACAAACAAATGTATGCTGGAGAAGAGCGAATTGGTTTTGAGATAATTGGAAAAGGTGAAGCAAACATTTAAAATTGGTGGACTCAGATTTTGGTATGGTTTGGTACAATTGGAAATATAACATTGAGAAATTAGATTCTACGCTTATTTTTTTTAACTTCCCAAAGGAGAAGTTTATGTATTGGATATCAAATATAAGCAAAATTGATACTCGAAATATTGGTATTAATATAAATAAGAAGCGATACTAATTTTTCCAAATTTTGTAGAATTTTTAAAATTAAACGACTTGTCGTAGGGCCGTAATATTTTAGTATGATCTACAAGACTATGATATCTACCGTCAAAAAAAAAATCATAAAAATCTTCGATTTAAAAAAAAAAAACTATTACAAGAAAACGGCCCGGCCGATCTTTACCAATAACTAATCAGCACGATTCCCAATCAATACCTATCGAACGGTTTTTGAATTTTCAAAATCGATTCAGAAATGCTCTTCTGAGCATTGTTTTTAATTTTTTGATGAAAATTAATGTTTCTGCTTTAATTTCTTTAAATACTTTGCTAGAACATTTTTAACTTCCTCTAGGTTAAGTTATTGTAATCGTCCAAAAATCCAAACTGAAAATTTTTGCATTTTTTTACGTTTGAGAGGTTTCTGAACATTTTGGCATACCTTAGAAAAATTGATATGTATGTGTATGTGTGGATACAATTTTTCATTGACGATTTGGGGCGTACGGAATAACCGATTTGGATGATTGAAAAAACATTCGATTCCTATTGATAGGGAGATGTGCTGATTAGTTTTTGTCAAAGGAAGGTCCGTTTTGGAGATACGGAGCAAAGAGTGCAGAAAATATAACTCAGATTTTTGAGAGAACGGAGTACTCGATTTGAATGATCTAAAAAACATTCAATTTGTAATGATTGGGAGAATAGGTGATTAGTTTTTGGCAAAGACAGGTTCCGCCATTTCGAAGATACAGAGCTAAATGTGCAAAAAATGGCAGTTTTTGAAGGATCTAAGCGTCCGATTTAAATGATTCAAAGAACTTTCTGCTTGTTGTAACAAAATAATTGATTTTAGAAAAAAAATTGTCCCAAAAATTTTTTTCAGTTTTTTTTTAGAAAAATTTTTTTTTTTGCGAAAATAATTTAGATTTTATTTTTAATTCTGACTTAAGTTCTAATATACCTTAAATAAATATTTTCAATTTTGCATTTCAGTTTATTTATAATAATCTATTTGAAAACATTCGATATTCCTCGAACATTTCGTTACGGTACGGGAAGTTCCAGCAATTTGCCTTAAGGCACGACGCCATAAACCCCATTAGTTAATTTGTTTGGTCAATTTATATTTTTTTATTTTATTATAAAGACTAAATTTTTAACTTACTACCACAAACTTTGTAAAAATTATTACAGTAATTATATCTGTTTTTAATTAATTGGTAATTGGTAGATTAGCAGACTGGTAGACAGGTAGACATGTAAAGAGATAAATTGTTAAACAGATACATACCCAGACAGATTAATAGGTAGACAGATAAATTGGTAAATAGGTAAAGTGGTGGACAGGTAAATTGAAGGATATGTAAAATGGTAGACAGGACATTTGGTAGATAGACAAATTTGTAGACAGGTAAATTGGTAGACGTGTGAAACGGGTTGACAGGTAAATTCGTGGGCAGGAAAATTTGTGGACAGGTAAATTTGTGTATAAGAAAATTAATCGACTGGAAAATTTGTGGACAGAATAATTTGTGGATAGAATAATTTGTGGACAGGAAAATTTGTGTACAGGAAAATTTGTGGACAGGTAAATTTATCGACAAGTTCATTTGCGGACAGGTAAATTTGACGATAAGTTCATTTGACGATAAGTACATTTGTCGACAGGTACATTTGACTAAGTTTTTGTCGTTTTATTTAGAGTAACAAATATGCCATTTTGTTCAGATTTTTAATTTACGGCGAAGCGTGAACGGATACAGCCAGTATATCATAAACTGCAAATCACCACAATCTCTCAACAAATAAAATACTTAAACAAAACATTTAACAAAACAACATATATCATATTAAAATAATAATCATTCTCAATTATCTTCTCTCCTAAATAAGTGTCCATCGACATCGACATCTACGGTTAAACAATGTTCTTGTTCTTCCATTCATGGCGTGACTCATTCGTGAGTCTACAAAATAGAATGCAATGAACTGAAATGAAGAATTAAGAAAAAAATTGAATATCATTACATAACAACACGAGTTACAGAATGTCTTTTTTTGCATGTCATGGTTATAAGTCAACTTTAGCCATTCCCATTACCAGTTCAGAAGAAGGCACGTGGGTCTTGCGAGTTGGTCATTTGATTGGTAGATGGTGATGACAAGTTGATAATGGGTTAGATATCAAGAAATATCATTCCTTATAAAAGTTCTGCTTTATAGTCAGAAATCAAAACTAGTGGGGTGTATGGCATCGTGCCTTAAGGCAAATTGCTGGGACTTCCCGTACCGTAATGAAATATTTGAGAAATTTTAAACGTTTTCAAATATATTATTACAAATACTGCAACTTTCATTATTTTTGCTCAGATATAACAAATCTGAGCGAATCAAATGTAAATTATAAATCAATTTATCTCCAGAACATTAACAATCGTCATTTCATTTCGAATTCAATTTAAACTAGTTGGTATTGATATTTTGCCTTGAGGCAAGTTACATGAACTTCCCGATATGTGTAATTAATCGATTTATTCAATCAAAAATAAATTAATTTATGACTGATTAAAAGTATTCCGAGTGGATTCATTACACATAATTGAAAACGACAGAACAAGGAGTATTTTCTAAAGGCAAATTTTCCAAAATCAACAATTTTTATAACTGAACCAGTTTCCGTACGAGTTTAATTGTTTAGTATGTTTTTTAAGACCATACTAAAATTCAAATCGTGTAATTTGAATTTCAATCAACGTCAAAAAAACTACTCATTTTCTGAAATTTTGATGAATTTTTAAATTTAAAATACTTGTAAGGCTGCAATATTTCAGTAAGTTCCATAAGACCATGATATATATCGCAAAAAAAAATTACATAAAAATCAGTTTCAATTTTTTTTCAACAGTTAATTACAAGAAAACGGCTCAAAAGATTTTCATCTAAAACTGATCAGTATCATTCCCAAATAATATCTTTCGAACAGTTTTTAATTTTTTAAAATCGATTCGGTAGTATGAACTTAAATGTGGACGAAAAGTTTCTTCTTTTTCACACTAACACTTCTTTTCAAATTACAGAGAAACGGCTTGCCAGATCGTCGCACAAAACTGACGAACAATAGTCCTCATTGAGACACATCAAATAGCTCAAAACGTCGATGAAAGGTCTAATTTTGACAAATGCCCAAAAAATGATACTAATTTTTGCAAACTTTGACGAATTTTTAAAATTAAACGAGTTGTCGTAGGGCCGTAATATTTTAGTATGATCTATAAGACTATGGTATCTGCCGCCAAAAAAATAATAATAAAAATCGTCGAAAAAAAAAATTTAACATATTATTACAAGAAAACTGCCCGGCCGATCTCTACCAAAAACTAATCAGCACGATTCCCAACCAATATCTTTCGAATGGTTTTTGAATTTTCAAAATCCATTCAGAATTGCGGGCTAAAACGTGGACGAACAATTTTTTACCTTTACAAAACGCTATTTACAAAGAAAAGGCTTGGCTGATCGTCGCGCAAAATTGGTAAACGCTAGTCTTCATCGAGATACATCGAATGGCCTTCAAATTTTTGGAATCGGTCCAGTCGTTTTTGAGAAAACGTCGATTTACGGCAAAACATCTGTTCACATACACATACACACACATACTTTTTGCAAATTGGGTGTCATTCGATTCAGAATGGCTTGAAACGTCGAGAAAACTTAAAATTAACGAATCGAAATTTTTGATGAAAACATAAACTTCTCTTTCGGGAAGTTAAAAATTCATCAAAGTTTGGAGAAATATGATATCAAAATTTGTGTAAAAGTCGCTTTTGTGATGTGATGAGTTTTGAATAATTAAGTCAATTATCTATTACATCTATCGGATAGTTTTTGCAACCTGCCTTAAGGCAAAATTCTAATACCAACTCGTTTGTTAATATTTCTCCAAGTATCCTGACTCAGGAGATGTCCGAAAATATGATTCCTTATAAGATTTGATTTGAATAGTAGCTAAAATTGAAACTAAAAGGCAAGTCAAAATTTTAAATGGCAAATAATTTCACCTAATTTTAAAATTAGGTAATATAATTGATAAAAAATGACAAAAAATTGTATCAAGAACGTTTAGCATTGTTCAATTCCAAATATGTGTTTGACACTTGACTGTATTTTTTATTACCATTATCTCTGACAGCTACATTTTTATCAATCATCAAGTGTTCGAAACAAAAATAACAAAGAGTTTATAAAAAATCTATTTCACATCCAACGATCTTGAAATTCCTTCATTTAGAATGTCAAGATTGATAGAAAAAAAAAGCTCTTGAAACGATAATTCGCGAGCCAACCTACACATTTATTGACCTTTGTGATGATGGACACGAAATTTCGGCACAATTTTTTTTCTCGTATACAATCCAATTAATTAAACATTCTGAGAGTCTATAAAATAAATATTATAACATTGCTCGAATGACACACCATGGAGATTTTGGGAGATTTGCGTCATTGAAATTGTTTCAAGATCACTTTTAAATGTATATCTTGGAGTAGATTCAGAACTTATTTAGTGCTAAAAATATGAATATATATATATAAATATATATATATATATATATATATATATATATTATACTAGCCGACCCGGCAAACGTTGTTTTCCTAAGTAAGGTATATTCTAAACAATTTGTAGAGAATTAAAAATATTAATACTTTTAGTGTATAAGGATGTGTTGTTTGAATGCTATATACAATGAGGTATTATAAAATCAATAAACCCCATTAGTTTGTCTATATTCTGTCAATGCAATCAAACTGGAAGATTTATACACTTTTTATAGAAAACATAGTATAATCCATTCAAGTCTTTTTTGGTATAAAAATCAAACCAATTATATCACAACAAATAAAACATTTCAAACGAACAATTTTCTGACTACGTACAGTAAAACGGTCAGCTACTTCATCATTGTAGAAATATGCTTTTTTGATGTCTTTCAAAAATATGTTATCTAGACCTTTTTACCCCGTAGACGGGGTAACTTGGAACGGCCAGGTGGCAAATTTAAAAGTTTAAAGTCTCATTTTAATTTTAAAGGTATTTTACAAAATAATTACATTTTTAACTAATGCTAAAAAACTAACAAAGGAAAAAATACTTTTATTATGCATTTTCAAAGATGCCGTTTATCTCCCTATAGCAAAGTCATGAGAATCAAGAGTATAGCTGATTATACCTCTTTTTTCCTCTACTTTCAAATATTGTTGTTGAATAATTCTTAATTTTACTAATTTTTAACACATAGGTGGTGAACCTTTTTAACCCCAGACCTTCATATATTACTATGTATTTTTCGATAAATTCTGGGAAATTATAACTGGGAAAAAGTTATTCAACAAAATGTTCCTTCGATCGATATCAAATTTAGGTTATGAATTTAAATAACATAAATAAAAAATAATATAACCTAGAAAATCTTTTATAAATACCAATGAGTATATAATTATACAAATGAGATCTTTCAGAACTACGTGTTTGAGAAAAATATGATTTGCAAAAAAGAGAGCTACAACACCAAAAAGTGCATTTTCATATTAACTTTACAAAAAAGTTGATATTTTGAGTTTCTCGTAACACTTGCGATCTGTTTAATAACGTTTTTGTGTATAAATATAACTACGAACAAAACTACCTACTACAATTTAATCATAATTAAATAATATTCACGAAAAACATCCTATTAAACGTAATTGAACATCATCTATCAAAAACTTGTGACATTTGACGTATTAGCCACCGTGCACTGTTTCATTCAAAATACGATTCTGCAAAAATGTTCAAATTAAAAATGTAAAGTTTTACGCGATTTTGAAATAATATCTCACATTTCCGACAACCTACTGATTAGCACAAATTTTTCAAGACTAAGACTGGCCAAATCGGTTCAGCCGTTTTCGAGTTTTAGCGGATCATTTCATCGAGAGCTATATTTTTATATATAAGATATATAAATTTAAATTGGATAAATAAATTATAAAATAACATGAAACCTAAAATAAAATAATCTATATATTTTTATTTTTCTAATCTATATATTCTTTATTTCATAAAAATTATACCAAAATATAACTAATTTATATTATTTTTAATTTCAGATTACCAGCAACCAGTATTTCTAAAAGGGGTCAAAAGCAAGGCAAAAATACGTCCAAAATTCATTTGTGATAAAAAGTGTTTGTGATTCATAAAAAATAAATTAAACCAGCGCTTCATTAGTGTGATATCGTGAACAAATTGTGATCAAAAACATAACTCACTTAGTCAAAATTGTAACAACCTGTGATTCGCATGTCCAACTCACCTTTACCAACAATCCTTCGAGGACAAACCTCGACTTTTACACCTTAAAACATTTTTTTACCATGTTATCCTACATGCTCCCTGGTGAAGGAAAGTCTTCATCCCCTCACCATGTTCACCAGACGATATCAAATCAGCAGAAGTCGCGATTGCAATTGGACTTAGATACAAATTCTTTGGAATCTGCCCAGAATTCTGCACCTAAGATGACCCCTATTATCAGAACTGTCGAAGTCACAGAAACCAGATATAAGGAATTGAGGCATCCTGTTACTGGCCAAGTTTTAGATGCCACCAGAGACCAAAATGTCCAGGAGATGGTTTTTAGTAACCCTCAAATTTTAAGAGATCGACTGGAAAAGACTATGATTAAACAGACTAACAGTGGACAGGTAGTAATATACTCATTGTAGTGTAGGAAATGCAATACCGGTATACCGATATACCGAATTACCGGTAAACCGCTCGATTTTTCGACGCTTTTTTTTTACCTACCGGTACTTTCGGTATTTTTACATAAGCGCTATTTGATACATAATACCCCAAAGCTTAAATTTCTCGGAACAAATTTATCTTTAAATTCCGTAATCGCATAAACAGCTATATCTTCAAGTGATTCTATAAGATAAACAAATGTCAAATATTATCTCAACTCGTCATTAAACTGAATATTTATTGCTTTCCAAAGGGCTTCATATCGTGTTACAATAAATAGAATTGAACTGATAGATAATGATGTGTGTTTCATCTTATGTAAAAATGTAACGTTTTTTTAAGTGACATTTGCACCAAAATATTTTATATCATACAGATTACCCCTGCGTAATCTTTATTTTTTTCTAACTTTATACATAATAATTATGATAATTAGTAAATATTTTTGCTCCTTATTACAATTATAAAATATTATTTTCCGACAACGTTTCGAAGTTTGAAAATACTATAGAAGCATTACATTGTTTTAAATAACAATACTCAACAATTATAGTAACTTATTATTTATCTCGACAAAGTATCCGATCTTAAATTAGTGTAAAAAAATTATTTTTTTTAAATATTGGGGGATTATGCTGATTTAACACATCGGATACAGACAGTACAGTTTATTATAATAATGTAATATGATCTTTTATGAGTTTTTTGTCTTTCTTACTCATAAGTTTGTTTTTGGTGAAAAGTACTCAATATACTCGATAGTGATAATGAATTAATTAAATTGGATATAATTTTGTTAAATTATTATTTAAAAAAATAATCTTATTGTATTATTCTATTGTTTAGTTGAATATAGTTGTAATTGTATATATATTTTTTATATTTGTACTAGTAACTTTCAATTGTGTTTACGTTTCTTTAAGATAATAAAAATACCGGTAATTTACCGGTATTCCGGTTTTAAAATGAAAAAATTACCGAAATACCGGTATTGAAATTTTCCATCGGTATTGCATTCCCTATTGTAGCGCAGTAACCGGAGAGGAAAAAAGGGTATAGTCTCTGCATTTTTTTTACTGTGCTCCAATTTGCATGAAATTTTGGAATTAGGTTCATCTTAACCTCAAGTTCAAAAGTGAAAACAATTTGGGTTCCGCCACCACTCTCTTGGGAAGTTATTAAACTAGTGGTGTATGGCATCGTGCGTTGAGGCAAATTGCTGGAACTTCCCGTACCGTAATGAAATATTCGAGAAATGTTAAACGTTTTCGAATATACTATTGCAAATACTGTAACTTTCATTATTTTTGCTATCTTGTTATATCTGAGCAAATCAAATGTAAATCATAAATCAACTTATCTCCAGAACATTAACAATCGTCATTTCATTTCGAATTCAATTTAAAAACAAATAGTTGCCAAATTTACACAAAATTGCAAAAGTGCTCTCGTATAGTTACAGTCTAAACGCACTCGGGTAAACATTTGTACCAGAGGGGCGCTTAGACTGTGCTTAGTCTAGGTATTTTTTTGAATTTTTAATCCAAAATTACAAAAATATTTTATGGAAAATAAAAAAAAATGATGTAAGAATTTTTTATCCTCAAAAGAAATTGTTTTGTCAATACAAGCAGAAAGTTTTTTAGATCATTCAAATCGGACGCTTAGTTCACTCAAAAAGTGCCATTTTTTGCACATTTAGCCTTGTATCTTCGAAATGGCGGGGCCTGTCTTTGCCAAAAACTAATCAGCACATCTCCCTATTAACAGGGATCGAATGTTTTTTTACTTCCCGTAGGGCAAGTTATAGTAATCGCAAAAAAATCGAAAATAATTTTTTTTATATATCTTTACGTTTCAAAACCTTCTGAACATTCTGGCATACCTTATTGTTAGAAAAAATGAATGTATGTGTGTGTATGTGTGTGCGTGTAGGTGTGTGCGTGTATATGTGTGTGTTCGGATACAAATTTTCGTCAACGATTTTGGCAACACGGATGAAGCGATTTGAATAATTCAAAAAACTATACGATTTGTATTGATAAGGAGACGAGCTGATTAGTTTTTGGCAAAGGCAGGTCTAGCCGTTCCGAAGATATGGGGCAAAACGTTAACTCAATTTTTAAGAGAACGGAGCGTCCGATTTGAATAATTCAAAAAACATTTTACTTGTATTGACAATAAGATGAAGAACTGATCACATTTTCATGCAGGCAAGTCTAGCGGTTTCGAAGATCTAGTGAAAAAAGTAAAAAAAATACCATTTGGCGGTCAAAAATGATCATTAAACATATGCACATCAAATTATCAGATATTTTTTAGAGTTTTTAACAATAAGTATAAATTTTGTTTACATTCCTATGAGTTCCGTACCAATGTTTATCCTTTAGACGGCGACGCGGCGCTTACGCGCTTCGATATTTTTGAAAAAAAAGTTCAGAATTTACAAAATATTTCAAAATAAATTTTCCTTCAAAAAGTCTTTTTTTTTCAAAAAAAAAATTAAATTCATGTTAAAAATTTATAGTTTCTCAAAAATCGAATTTTTTCAGAGTAAATTTTTTTCAAAAATGTTAATCTTTTAAAAAAAAAATTTTTTTTGGTACGGGATGACATACACCACTAGTTAAAATTTTTATTGACATTATTTTGTTCATATATGATTTTTGTTAAAATGTATATTTTAGGAGATATTTGCAAAAAACGAAGAAAAAGGCTAAAAATATGTTAATTTTTAGTGGCCAGTAACTTGAAAAGTATTAGTTTTTTTTTGAAAAACTATAAGAGACATTTTTTGCTTATAATTAGTTCTATCGATTTCCGACGTTATTTTGAAAAAAAGTAATTACACAATTGAGAAGCGCCGGAACTCGAATTGTTTTCACTTTTGAACTTGAGGGTAAGATGAACCTAATTCCAAAATTTCATGCAAATTGGAGCACAGTAAAAAAAACTCAGAGGTTATACCTTTTTTCCTCTCCGTTTACTGGCACTAATTGGTAATATCCAGACATCATCTAAAATTAAATATTTTCCAGGTACCTTTCGAGAAAACAACTTACACCAAGACCCAAGCATATCCAATCCACCAACAATTTTCCACAAACAATAATAACACATCAGAAAAAATCGCCCTACATGCAAATTTCTGGTGTCATAAAACCAACCGGCTCTGTCAACCAAAAACGAAATAAATCGACAATTATCTTAACGAATCGACCAAACAAAGGATTCCAACGAACGCTACTGATTTTCAGAAGATAAATATGTCGAATAACGATAATTCGATGTCGAATAAGTATTTCAATGATAGTGGTGTCAGTACTGGTGATGAGGAGTCTGGTAGTGCTGCAGGGGGCCCTGCAACCAGCCCTTCGGCTAGTGACACCAGTACGCCACTGGCTCATAATGCTGGGAAGAAGTTGCTGCAGGGACAGGGGAAACCAGGACTTAAGAGGTTGGTGATTTTTTTTTTCTAAAATTATTACGTATCATTATTGAGTATATTTAGCACTTTTGCGTCTAGTTTCTGGGTTGAGAAATATTTTAAAATTTTGACTCCAAAATTTATTAGAAAAGATGATTGATCTGATTTCTGAAGACTTATTTAGATGATGCATCGAGTTATGCAATATAGACTTTTCACGTTCACGTTTTTTTTTCTTATAAATAACAATCTGTCTAAATAAAAAGACATTGAGTAATTAGTTTGACAAATAACATATTAAATTTCAAAACGAAAACCCAGTGGTTCACTTTTTATTAGTGTACTAAATTATATTATAATTTTGGTATAATAAAGAAAAAAAAAGAAACAGTTCACGATTTGGATTGATTTTTATTTGATTTGACTGAAATATTTGGTTTTGATGCAATAAATTTCTGATTACTGATTTGGATCCTGAATTTTGTTAGGATTATTTGATCTGATTGGTCAACTAAGATTTTATTTTCCAAAATTGATTTTTATAAATATGAATACAGCTTTGTATGAATGATGCATTTAGTTTTGCATTCAGAAAATTTATCTCGATTTTTATAAATTGTTCTGGCTGACTTCAAAATTTAATGGACGAGTTCAGAGGTTATTTGGGAAATTTGTTTTGCCAAATTTGACTTTGATAAATTTAATCTCTCTATTTTGAATGGATCAAGAAAGGTTTCAATTTTTCTATAAATTGTTTTTACTGACTTCAAAATTTATTGAATATATTTAGCAGGAAATATTTTGTATCACCTGTCTTCAAAATTTGTTGGCAGAGGTCATTGGATTGGATTTTTCTTCAATCTGGTTTTGATAAAATTAATTTCTGAAGACTAATTCAGATGATGAATCTAGTTTTGCAATATAAAACTTGTTCACGATTCGGATGGATTTTTTATTTGATTTGACTGAAATATTTAGTTTCGATGCAATAAATTTCTGATAACTGGACTAATTTGAATCAGAATTTAATTAGGATTAATTGATCTGATTGATCAACTAAGATTTTATTTTTAACTTCGCGAAGAAGAAGTTTATGTTTTTATCAAAAAATCCGACTCGCTAGTTTTGTTTTCTCGACGTTTCAAACTATTCTGAATCGAATGATATCAAATTTGGAAAAAGTATACATTTGTGTGTATGTGTGTGTGTGTGTGTGAACAGATTTTTTGCCGTAAATCGACGTTTTCTCCAAAATGGCTCGACCGATTTCAAAAATTTAAAAGACATTCCATGTATCTCGATAAGGACTAGCGTTTCTGAGTTTTGTGCGAGGATCGGCCGGGCCGTTTCTCTGTAAATCGCAGAAAAGTGAAAAATTGTTCGTCCACGATTTAGTCCGCAATTCTGAATCGATTCTGAAAATTCAAAAACCATTCGATAGATATTGGTTGGGAATCGGCATGGTTAGTTTTTGGTAGAGATAGTTTTCTTGTAATAAAGTAAAAAAAATCGACGCTTTTTATGATTTTTTACTGTCGACAGATACCATAGTCTTGTAGATCATACTTAAATATTACGGCCCTACGACAAGTCGTTTAATTTTGAAAAATTTTCAAGGTATGCAAAAATTAATATCGTTTTTTTTTTGGCATTTAGCAAAATTAGACCTATTATCGACGTTTTCTCAAAAACGCCTTAACCGATTTCAAAAATTTAAAAGCCATTTGATGTATCTCAATGAGGACTATCGTTTGTCAGTTTTGTGTGACGATCGGCCGAGCCGTTTCTTTGTAATTTGAAAAAAAGTGTTAAACTTTTCATCCACATTTAAGCTCAAACTACCGAATCGATTTTAAAAAATCAAAAACTGTTCGATAGATATTAGTTGGGAATGATACTGATTAGTTTTAGGTGAAAATCTACCGAGCCGTTTTCTTGTAACTAACTGTTGAAAAAACAATTTAAGCCGATTTCTATGTAACTTTTTTGGCGATATATATCATGGTCTTATAGAACTTACTGAAATATTACGGCCGTTTATACAAGTAGTTTAATTTCGAAAATTCATCAAAGTTTGAGAAAATGAGTAGTTTTTTTGACGTTTGTTAAAATTACAATTAGACGATTTACTTGGTATAACGATAGAGTACTTGGTCTTAAAGAACATACTAAAACATTAAAGTTCTACGGAAACTGGTTCAAATATAAACATTGCTGATTTTTTAAAAGTTGCTTCTAGAAAATACTCCGAGTTAACGTGTTCGTTCGTTTTCAATTATGTGTAATAAATCCACTCATAAATTAATTTATTTTTTATTGATTAAGTCAATTATTTACACTTATCGGAAAATCCATGTAACTTGCCTCAAGGCAAAATACCAATACCAACTAGTTAAAAAATTAAGTTCATTCCACACAAATTAACTATTTAGATCCACATTTGTTTGTATTTTCACGGTTTATCGCATTTTGAGGAGGATTTTCGCTTGAATGGTCCTCTGACAATAAAAGCATTATCATCTGTGTTCTATTAGAGAACAATTTGAATCTGGGCCAAATGCACGATTGTCATTCTATCATAATATATATATATATATATATATATATATGTATATAATTGGCCAAATGACAAACAAACTACAGATGAGATGAGAATAATCTGAATAATAGACATTGCTATCAGACTTTAATATGCTGAAAGTGTTTCCAGACCAAATAGCTTGTGATTTTACTCTAACTTTATTACGATGTATGTCCCCAATGAACTCTTAAACTACTGAACCGATTTTAAATTTTGTTGCCTCACCTCATGTATTTATATTCAGCTTTAGGTTATAAGCAATATTAAAAATTTTAGTTCATATTCGAAATGTTAGAATTTATGTTGTAAATTTTAGGAAAACAAAATTGTGGATAGACAGTTGTCAATGTTTAAAGAAAATTTTGAGTTTTTTTTTCAACAGTTAATTACAAGAAAACGACTCGGTAGATTTTCACTTAAAACTAATCAGTATCATTCCCACTTAAATCGATTTGGTAGTATGAGTTTAAATGTGGACGAAAAGTTTAAATTACAAAGAAACGGCTTGGCATATCGTTGCACAAAACTGAGAAACGATAGTCCTCATCTAGATACATTAAATGGCTTTTAAATTTCTGAAATCGATTCAGGCGTTTTTGATCAAACGTCGATAATAGGTCTAATTTTGACAAATGCTAAAAAAACTATATTAATTTTTGCAAACTTTGACGAATTTTTAAAGCTAAACGAGTTGTCGTAGGGCTGTGATATTTTAGTATGATCTAGAAGACTATGGTATCTACTGACAAAACAAATCATAAAAATCGTCGAATTTTTTATTTTCAAATTTGGTTTCAGAATGGCTTGAAACATCGAGAAAACATAAAATTAGCGAATCGGATTTTTTTATGAAAACATAAACTTCTCATTTGGGAAGCTAGTAATATATACTACATTTATTCATTTCGATTTGTTTCATACATATTGTCATTAGAGAAAGTTCGAAGACACCATCGATCAATTATTGTCAACCGTCAACAAATTGCACAATTGGCAAATTTATGACTCTATTTCAATTTTCGAACAGAGCATTAAAATAGAGAATAGATTGCGAAAGATTTCTTGAATTGATTTATATTGAACGATTGCAGAATAAATCAAAGCTCAATCAATATTATACTAATAACCATACAAAATTATTTTAGATAAATAAACAAGTATGTTAAAATAATTATTAATCATTCGTTAGTATTTTTTCATAAATTAATTTCCAACTTCCTCCGGCAAGGTCTAGAGCAAGGTAAATCGAAATCTTTGAAAAAAAATATGTCAACAAAAAAAGCGTCTAATTTAAATTGTCTCTTTCTCCTATTATATGCCGTTGTTACTTTCTAGTAATTACTGCCGCAGTAAAAAGACTTTCTACCAATTACTTTATATATGGTACAACTACAGGCCAAGGTTGGTAATTACTAAATTGATCCAAAAATAGTACCTGGAATTAGGTTATAGAAAAAATGGAAATTATGTCAAAATTATTACAAAAGCTGGTATTAATTTTATCCAGTTTATTTTATTCATTGAGAGTTGATTTATTTACAATAGTTGGCTTTTGGCAATATTCAATTTGCTCTATGAAGAAATTGATTTTTCATCATTGAGTCTAATGTTTTAAACCTAAATTATAAACTTAAATTTTTAAAACCAATTTTCTATTTCATTCGTCTATTTTTGAAGGTTGTGCAATCATTTGTAATTAATTTTTAAAGTCCTATCCCATTATTACATCATCTATTCTTCGAATTACATTGAATTCGCAACATGAGCAATTATATTTTTCGCAAAAATTGTATACAAAAGCCAGGAAATGAGACCAAATTTATTTATAGAGCCCGAGGATATTTATATGTTCAATGTAATAATATTTAGCACTTTTCTGCTTTTGCAATAAATATAAACCAATCAACAAAATAATATTCCAAATTTATATCTCCAAACAACCTCCATGCATTTCTGTATCTGAACAAATATAGGGGCAGGAAATTTCAAATTTTTGTCATTTTTTCGTGAATTTTTGGGAATATTGTGATTTTTTTTAATTTTTGGGGAAGTTTGGTATTAGATTACTTGATGTTGTTTTCTCCTATTCTGCTAACTATAAACAATTTAGCAGTAAGTACAGCAATTCAATTTTCACATCAATATAAATCCTATTACAAATTGTTGGCCTTGTTTATAATTTTGAAATTACCTAAATATATCCATAAAATCTTAAAATATTACTGGATGAATTTTCTAGTATTTTTCAACTGTTTTCGTGACAAATATCAATGTCTATCACAATAAATTTCCATTAAGAATTCTCTTTCATTTGAAACAACTTCTATCTGTCTGTCTGTCTGTCTGTCTGTTAGGAATTGTTTTAATTGAATTAAAGAAGCTTCTATCGAATATCGTTCTAATTATTAATGATTGTATTTATTGCCTTTGTCTGATGTGTATCATCATCACGATGAAGATGAATCATGAATGAAATGGATAGAAAACATATAAATAAAAAATATCATTGTTAAATATATAGAATATGGGGTCAAATTTCAACCCTTATATTTGGGTCAATTTACGGGAGATTAGAATTCATTTTAGAGGTATGGTTTCTTCAGCAAAGTATCTGATTTTGATTCCTAGTATCCGAAAACCATATGTGCCTAAGCGACTTTTTTTTAATCCATACAAATCGACCCGCTCTAATATAGAACTTTATTATATGACTTTTATAATATATTTATAATTTTAATGATTATAAATATAATATAATATAGATAATAATAAGTACTTCTATATTGGCATTTCTTTTCTTAAATATATTCGATAAAATTTTATGAGGTAATTATATTTTCTAAAATATTAGTAGCTCAATAATTTATTATTATTATTCATTATAAATTCAAATGTATCAGAGTATTGCAATACTTGGATAAAAAACTTTAGTCCGCCTTTCTAAGGAATTATAATTGCAATCTAGCCACAGAATTGTTTAATAATTTATTATTGCTGTAATAAAGTTTAGTAATTGATTAAATGGCTAAACTAACGGCTGAACTTAATTAAAACCAATTAATCCAATATATTTAGTAGAGCAAAAAATAAATTTAATCAACTGATGGTAATAATTTGCAAAACGCATTAGAAAGTCCAATTAGAATTTAATAATAAATTATTTAATGTCACTTTAAAACTAATAGAATACTAAAGATACTAACTTTGTTGTATTATTTATTTTCGTGGTCGTAAAATAAAAAGCTTTGAGAATTTGTAATTGCGATTTTTACAAACTTATTTCCACGCTCCAACTTCCCAAATATTTGTTTATGATTGAATTTTCTTACAATTAATCACAATATGATTTATTACGAAATAAATGTGATTTTCTTTGGTCGTAATGAATTTTATTAGCGGAAAATCCAGTAAAATTCCTTCCGGCTGACAAGTCGTAAAAAAGGCTAAAACGAAACATTTTTTTATTATGATGTAATGACACGGCATGAGGAAAATAATATATACAAAATTAGAATATATATAAATATATATTTTGTAGAGTTTTGAACAAGAATCCAAAAAGTAATAAAAAACAAGAAAAGTTTTTTAATAAACAATTTCTTTATTTATTTTTTTATTTACTGTCGACGTTTCGGAACTAGATACGTTCCATCTTCAGGAAATCTGTCAAGAAACATGATCTTGATGAGATTTAAGCAAACAATATGTTTAAGAGAAGAAAATGGATTTTTCTTAAATAATAAATTACTTGAAAAAATAATAATGTACAGAAGTATGATAATATGATCAAAATGAAAATGATAAAAATAAATGAGTGGATTATCTAACTTCTAACAGGATATTAGAAATGATAAATTTTTTTTTTTTGAAAGTTACGGAAAATTTTAAGAAAAGGTTAATGACAAAATTGAATTAATTACCTGTATGTTTGAATATACGTTAGCACTTTTGCACTAAACAAGATTTTAACAAAAAATTAATTTATGAGTTATTTTTCAGCCGAATAGGTAAATTTTGTAAATCAAAATTACTAAAAGTTTTGTCTTTTTTAAAAATTGTTATTTGAAAACACAAACAATATTATTCTCTCGATGTTATGAGATCGGCTGTTGGAAACGAGAGAATAATATTGTTTGTGTTTTCAACTAATAATTAAAAAAAAACCCTAATACATATAATATAGAATATAACAAAATTTTACTATGTGGGTTAGCATTAGTTGCATTAGACAAAATGGGTTGAACCCACTAACATTTGCCTGGCCGATCGATTGCCACGTTTGACCCATTTATGAGAGTTCTCGGAAAGCTAAACATAGACATATTATAGGAATAGTATTATATATGTATGTTTCTATGTATGTATGTGGAAAAGTGGTTAGTTTTATACATACGTGACCATATAAAATGCCTTTTCATGCCCTCACTATATCACGTGTTGATAAAGCCCGAAGAATAATAGCATGCGAGCAAATATTTTTACCTCGCCTTGATTGGAAATCAAACAGGTAAAGCTAAAACATAGATCTAAATCAGATTTCAAAGTATCGATTTTTTTTTCTTTTAATAATTAGCTATCAGCATATACAAATTCTATGAGCTAATGTGTGACTAATACAAAAATAAAAATAAAATAAAGTAATTAAAATACAAACAGAAATAAAGATACAAAATAAAGGTTATAAATAAATACAAATAATAAAATTATAAGCAAATTAGAAAAATAAGTATGTTAGATTGCCTACATTGAGTAACTAGCCTAAAAAGGCAGACTAAGATTACTTGATCAAGTCAGCAGGCTAATTTCTTTTAACCCTTCGGCTTATATTTTCATTGCATATTGTGAAGATAAGTGCAGATCTTTTTCTTGACGACATCTTTTATATATGGTATCTTTAGGTCTCGATGTATCGTATGATTACTTACAAACCATGGAGCTTTGACTAAAGTTCCGAGAATTTTATTTAGCATTATCTGCATCTTGGCTATATGCGATTTGCTAGCGCATTTCCATAGCTCTATGCCATAGGTCCACACCGGTTTCAGCACTGTATTATAGATTAAAACTCAAAGTATTGATACAGTGATTTTTTTATAAACATATGAAAACATATTTTCAAAACTTGAACTGTTGAGACGACTTTTTAACAAACGTGTTTTTTTTTATAAAGAGCAACTCAAATTGTTGTCCCATCTCTGGTTGATAAATTTTCATTATTACAGTTTTTGGTATAGTATTTTTTTTAAGGGCTACTTTTGCTGTAAAACATATCGACATCAGCAAGTAAAAACTAATGTTACTACTGCTTGACATCAGGCTGTCAAACATACTTAGAACTTCCGATTCAATTTTTACCATATCCTACCAATTCGTTTACGAGAAAGCATAGAAAAAATATTTTACTGATCCCACAATCGCTATTTATGATGACAAATTTATTAATATATTAGCTGACCCGGCAAATGTTGTTTTCCTAAGTAAGATATTTCTAAACAGTTTCTAGAGAATTAAAAAAAATAATACTTTAAGTGTATAAGGATGTGTTTTTGAATGCTATATACAATGAGGTATTGTAAAAAAATAAACCCTCAAAGTCTACTTGTTCAGTTATATATATATTAAAAATATTTGTTTGTCCATACTTTGTCAATACAATCAAACTGGAAGTTTCATATACTTGCTATAGAAAACGTGGTATAATCCAATGGAAGTCTTTTTTAGTCATTACAAACTCCAATGGATCGAATACTGATTAACGTTTCAAGATTTTAAGATTTTTTTTTTTGAATTCAGGATTTTGTGTTTAATTGTAAATAATACTACTAAACTTATACAAAATTTTCACATTTTTGCTAGGAGACGTGGAATATAAATTAAGTATATCAACATGCCCCCGCTTTTGAAAAAGTTTTAAGTAACATGTTTAAGTAAATTTAATAAAATTTACATATGCGAGGTAAGACAGGGCACAAAGGTCCAATTTGACTTTGAGCAAAGATAAATTGTGAAAACCAAATAATCCAAATGATTGTTGCATTGACTAATTTTAAAATAATGTATGAAACGTTAAAACCATCATTTATAAAAACAAATGTATATTATTTTGATTGACAATAAAACTATGCAAAATATATATATATATATATATATATATATATAAACTACATAAATTTTTTTAAAGCTTGGGATGAAATTTAAGGGTTTCGAGTACATAGTGAATTTAGGTTGTTCTGGAAATTTCTGTGATAAATTTTATAGGACTCTGTGGCTTTGATTTTTTAAGCCTAATATCAAGCAGTAATAAAATCAGTTTTGTTTAAACATGTGTTTATATTTTTTAATCTAGATAAACCTCAAAATCTTGAAAATTTATATCGAAAACTCTTTGTGTCATATGAGTTAATTGCAACTGTTTCTTCACTACGACTTCATTTTAATTATGGCTTCTTTGTGCAATCTAAATACTTTCAACCTGGTTATTTTTTATTTTAATAATTTGCACAAATTACAAAACTTGCTCGTTAACTCAAAAACTGAGTAAATTTGATTGACACACTTTTTGAATGTAATTTCAAGTCGTAAAAGTAAAATGCTTCTTCTCTACTATTTTAGATGCAATTAGGGTCAGACGTGCCAGATATTTATAATTATATATATATATATATATATATATCTGTATATATATATATATAGTTTTTTTTTATAAAAATAAATGCAGTTAAAGTACACGGTTACAATCAAGAACAAAAAAAGATGTAACATTTATTCAAACGTTTTGTTTTTAATGGAAAGGTAATAGATATCATAGTGTTGGAGAAAACCTACTACAATCTTGTTTATGTAAAATTAATTTTAAAAAAATAATTTGCATTGAATATATTTATATCTCATTGGATTTTGATCAAATAACAAACCAAAACCAAAATATTGCTCATTAGTATCATTTTTTAAAATATTGGCACCAGAGAAAAGTATTATTTGGCTTTTATATTTTTATTAGCTTTTTTGGCAGAGATCAGCTGAGCTGTTTCTTTGTTACTTTACTGTACTTACTAATATCTACTTCCTTTTTCAAAACCTGATTTACCATTTACCATAAAGTAGTTGATGAGTAGTTGACTGGTTAATCGTATTAATTTATATCAGTCAGTGCAGATTTATCTATTTCTTGTTGCTTTTTACAAATTATCAACGCATATGTACTGTTACGTAATGCTTCCTGGTATATTTTATTGCTAATTATATACATATATAAATAAATTTTATGGTGCCATTATGGATAACGGAATTCAAGACGAGACATCGTAGGTCTTTTCCTAAATGAATCATCTTGAAGAAAATAATAATAAATGAAATATAATAAATAAATAACTTGTGACTTAACAAATTATATGCCAAAACAAATAGACAGATCAAAAATTGGGAGAACTTCCTAAGGATTGTTTTGTATTTTTGGGTTTTTGCCAAGAATTGGAAATTTCAAAAATTAATAATTTTGCTAGGCATATTTAAGACATTCTAATTTGAGCAAGCGTTTTGTTTATAAATTGTTCATCAATTTTCTGCATCTAATTTTTGTCGGTTCCAGTAAGTGTTGATCCTAAATTTTTCTCCTAGCCTCTGAAGTTTAGAATCCAAGATGACCTTATTAACATTTTATTATACAGTTATAGTTGAGATTTATTTTTATATGTATCTTTTATATGATTCAAAGGTCGTCTTGAAGACGTAGGTAGAAATGCTCTAAAGGTTAATATGAAAGTGACCTCTTTCTTTGAATTATTTTTTCTATGTAGTGGGTTGTATATATATATATATATATATATATATATATATATATATGATTTGGTTAACGTTTATTTAAATTATAGAAAAACAAATTGAAAGTGCAGAAAATGTTTTTTTTTGTTTATAATTTTAGTCGATGATATTTTTGGTCATTTGTGAGGATTTAAGATTGATGCTTAATATTCCAAATTTTTACGAATTGGCCATGTTCGACCTTTTATGTCACAAAATCGACTTTTGGCACAAGTTTTTTGAATTCCTAAAATTAAACTACTTGCCGTAGGTCAGTTTAGTTTTAGTATGTCCTTCAGGACCATATATGATATGATATATGATATCAACATAAAAGGTTTTACTTCTATGAAGAAACGACTCAGCCGATGTTTGTCCAAAACTAATCGGCACAATTCTCAAATTAATATATTTTGAAAGATTTTTAAATTTTTAAAAGCGTTTCAAGATTGCGGGCTAAAATTTGGACAGAATATTTATCACTTATTTGCTAATTACAAAGAAACTGCTTGGGCAATCGTCGTGCAAAATAATCTACCTACATCCAAGTACAAAAGGCTTTTAAATTTATGAATTTTCGATCCAGCCATTTTTTGAGAAATTCAACACATACATACTTTTATTTTAAATTGTTCTCATTTGATTCAAAAATGAGAAAATATAAAATTACCAAATTGGATTTTTTTGCAAAAACAAACTTCTCATTCGGAAAGCCTATTTGTATAATATTTACATTTTTCAGAAAATGTATAAAAATCCAAATTTTGTTAAATCAACTACAATAATTAAATATAGTTTATCCTGCATACTTGCATTGATTTTCGTATAATCTTATTATGCGATCGTACTATAAGTTTTTAGCAGACAGCAAAAAGTAAAGCACCCGATTTACCTTATATTTGTATTTTGTAATAATTAAAAAAATATTATTCATACTCCTACAGAGTGAGAAACCAAAGTTGTAAACTGTAAGTTGTATTTGCAAGGAAATGATTAGTGCAGTTGGTCCCTTATAACACTAAATTTTATGTCCAATACTAATTTTTATTTAGTGCCCTGAATTACACATTTCCATTTCCAAATTATATTTTTATATTTTGCTCGAATCAAATTACTTTTCCGCATTTTACGTTTATACTCCTCATGTATTTTCAGCACTATTACTCAATTTCCCAATTATACTATTTTTGTTTTCAAAATTAAATACTACAAATGATATCGGTCTATCATTTTAACATATAGATTTTTAATTCTGTTTTTCGAGTATTTCATAATTTTTATACAATCAATTTCCATATCATCAGACTATAGGACCGATTCTGCCTCACAACAGACCAATGTTATGGCAAGGCCATGTTACGCTCCAAATTCCATACATTCTGCTACTGAATTATACTGAATACTGTTAAAATATCATGTATTGACATTCAGGCGTTTTACACATAAACTGCAACGCCACTCGTATGCTATGGAGGGGTTTCTAGGTTATGTTTTTTATCTAACAACCTGCAAAAAACGCCTGACTGCACACCCACCACATGGCTTTTGTCAATATTTAGAACGACTTTGTATGGAAAGTTCTACAATACATAGCCTTGCCATAACATTGGAGTGTTATGCGGCAAAATTGGTCACTATGTCTGTATCAGGACGTTAGTACCAGGACTCTGTGTCAGAGACATAATTATTTTATGGTATGCAAATTGGGCATGTTACCACTAATTACAAAGACACATCAGCCGCCTTACAATAATTAGTAACTAGTGGTGTATGGCATCGTGCCCTAAGGCAAATTGCTGGAACTTCTCGTACCGTAATGAAATTCGGTAAAATTTCATTACGGTACGAGAAAAATATTCGAGAAATTTTAAACGTTTTCAAATATATTATTACAAATACTGTAACTTTCATTATTTTTGTTATCTTGTTATATCTCAGCAAAATTTGCAAATAATTCTGTGCGACATTTTCACTTATACTGTGCTTAGCTTGGCAGCATTTTCACATTTTTTAATAGTTTTCACAAAATTGGAAAAGTGCTACAGTACATAAGCAGTCTAAATGCACTTGTGTAAACATTTATACCAGAGTGGCGCTTAGACTGTATTTTGTCTGGATAATTTTTTGAATTTTCAATCCAAAATTACAAAAATATTTTATGGAAAATAAAAAAAGATGTAATAATTTTTTATCCTCAAAATCAATTGTTTTGTCAATACAAGCAGAAAGTTTTTTAGATCATTCAAATCGGTCACTTTCGGTCACAATCGGTTCACTCAAAAACTTAAATTTTTTGCACATTTAGTATCTTTGAAATGGCGGGACCTGTCTTTGCTAAAAAACTAATCACCTCTTCTCCCAATCATTACAAATTGAATGTTTTTTAGATCATTCAAATCCGATACTCCGTTCTCTCAAAAACTCGATTTGTATTTTCTGCACTCTTTGCTCCGTATCTCTGTAACGGTTAGGCCTGCCTCTGCCAAAAACTAATCAGCACATCTCCCTATCAATAGGGATCGAACGTTTCGATCGAACACGCACACACACAAACTCATCCATTATTTCTGAGGTATGCCGGTGAAATGTTCAAAAACCTTCAAAACGTCGAGAAATGCAACAATTTTCATTTTAGATTTTCGGCCCATTACTATAACTACCCTACGGGATGTTAATTATTATTAGAAGATGGCAAATATTATTTTGATGAAAAGTGTATTCTTTTTATGAAAACCGCATCCGTAATATTTCGACGCAGTATAGTCGGTATCTCCATCCTAAGTAAAAGTCAACTGAGGAAGGTCATGTATGAAAATGGATCGATACTCTCGAACGGAGGAGCCTTTTTGTTAGGAGAAGAGAAGGAGGATGCCTGCCTGCGGCAAAAAAAAAAGAAGGAAGGACTGCTGTTATCACGTATTATACACGGAAAAGATGTTGGGTTTATGGCATCGAAGAAAAAATATATTTTTTATTAATTTCCTACCCTTACCGTATATATATTCACGATGCGGTGATTTGCCGATATAGAAAATAAATGGTTTGTCACTTTTTTTTTTAAATTAAATTTTCCAGAATTTTAATGTTTGTTGGGGAAGTTCTAGCAATTTCTCTTAAGGCAAGATGCTATACACCACTAGTTAACTTCCCGTAGAGTAGTTATAGTAATGGACCGAAAATCGAAAATAATTTTTTTTGCATTACTCGACGTTTTGAAGGTTTCTGAACATTCGTCAGACCGCAACCGATTTGAATGGTTTTAAAGGTATTCGATCCCTATTAATATGGGAGATGTGCTGATTAATTTTTGGCAAAGGCAGGTCCAGTCGTTACGGAGATACGGAGCAAAGAGTGCAGAAAATACAAATCGAGATTATGAGAGAACGGAGTATCGGATTTGAATGATCTAAAAACATTCAATTTGTAATGATTAGGAGAAGAGGTGATTAGTTTTTGGCGAAGACAGGTCCCGCCATTTCGAAGATACAGAGCAAAAAATGGCAGTTCTTGATTGAACTAAGCGTCCGATTTGAATGATCTAAAAAACTTTCTGCTTGTATTGACAAAACAATTGCTTTTGGGGATAAAAAATTATTACATCTTTTTTTATTTTCTATAAAATATTTTTGTAATTTTGGATCAAAAATTCAAAAAATTACCCAGGCTAAGCACAGCCTAAGCGCCACTCTGGTACAAATGTTTACCCAAGTGCGTTTAGACTGTCTATGTGCTGGAGCTTTTTTCCAATTTTGTGAAAACTATTGAAAAATGTGAAAATGCCGCCAAGCTAAGCACAGTATAAGTGAAAATGTCGCACAGAATTATTTGCAAATGCGGTTAGACTGTGACTGTACGGGAGCACTTTTCCAATTTTGTGAAAACTAGAGTCAACTATTTTTTTGAAATTGAATTCGAAATGAAATGACGATTGTTAATGTTCTGGAAATAATTGATTTATGATTCACATTTGATTTGCTCAGATATAACA
>NW_020539727.1:13852867-13879684 GCF_003426905.1 Ctenocephalides felis | reverse complement strand
AAAAATACCCAGGCTAAGCACAGCCTAAGCGCCACTCTGGTACAAATGTTTACCCAAGTGCGTTTAGACTGTCTATGTGCTGGAGCTTTTTTCCAATTTTGTGAAAACTATTGAAAAATGTGAAAATGCCGCCAAGCTAAGCACAGTATAAGTGAAAATGTCGCACAGAATTATTTGCAAATGCGGTTAGACTGTGACTGTACGGGAGCACTTTTCCAATTTTGTGAAAACTAGAGTCAACTATTTTTTTGAAATTGAATTCGAAATGAAATGACGATTGTTAATGTTCTGGAAATAAATTGATTTATGATTCACATTTGATTTGCTCAGATATAACAAGATAGCAAAAATAATGAATGTTGCATTATTTGTGTAATAATATATTTGAAAACGTTTAAAATTTCTCGAATATTTCATTACGGTACAGGAAGTTTCAGCAATTTTACTTAAGGCACGATGCAATACACCACTAGTTTATACTCAAATTTACCAGAAATTAACAAGTTCATAACGTATTAGATTAAAAGATATTCAAATCTAACTAACGTAACTCGGTTAGTAATCTCTTTCCTCATGAATTATTCTCGAAATATGATTATCTCAGTCAGCCATCTACATTTCTCGGCCTATTGTCATGTAGCTGTCATGTCATGTCATGTCACTTTGTAGACCTGACGAGTCATCGTGTTCGTGAGCAATTACTCGGACGACGGCTTAGGGTCACTGGGGTACTGATTTTAGGGCAGAGATAAGGAATAATTTATTTGGTAATTGATTTATGATAAATAATTAATTGTTATAAAATTAATAACACATTAACTTGCATCATATGTAGGTACATTAAATTTTAAGCCATGGAAGTAGACACATCATAGACCTTATACTACATGGACTGCTAGTCTTCATATGTTTTCCATTTTATAAAGTGTATAAAGATAGAAGGGACTGTGACGTCGCTTAATGAACGAACGTTGCCGACAATCGTGGAACACTTCCAATTGATTAAATGTCATATGTCATATGTTTTATTTTAATAGGCGTTATTTTAATAGATTATGACAGACTTATTTATATCTAGGGAATGCAATACCGGTATACAGGTATACCGAATTACCGGTAAACCGTCCGATTTTTCGGCAATATTTTTTCGGTATTTATTCCAAAAATACCGGTATTTTCGGTATTTACATAAACGCTATTTGATACATAATACCCTAAAGTTTAAATTTCTCGGAACAAATTTATTTTTAAATTCAATAATCGCATAAACAGCTATATCTTCAAGTGATTCTATAAGATAAACAAATGTCAAATATTATCTCAACTCGTCATTAAACTGAATATTTATTGCTTTCCAAAGGGCTTCATATCGTGTTACAATAAATAGAATTGGACTGATAGATTATGATGTTTGTTTCATCTTTTGTAAAAATGTAACGATTTTTTAAGTGACATTTGCGCTAAAATATTTTATATTATACAGATTACCCCTGCGTAATCTTTATTTTTTTCTAATTTTTTACATAATAATATAATATAATTACTAAATATTTTTTGCTTCTTATTACAATTATAAAATATTATTTTTCGAAAACGTTTCGAAGTTTGAAAATACTATAGAAGCATCACATTCTTTTAAATATAATACTCAGCAATTATAGTAACTTATTATTTATCTCGACAAAGAATCCGATCTTAAATTAGTGTAGAAAAAAAATTTTTTTTAATGTTGGAGATAATGCTAATTTAACACATCAGATACAGACATTACAGTTTATTATAATAATGTAATATGATCTTTTATGAGTTTTTGGTCTTTCTTACTCATACATTTGTTTTTGGTGAAAAGTACTCAATATACTCGATAATGATAATGAATTATTTAAATTGCATATACTTTTGTTAATCTATTTTTTAAAAAAATAAACTTATTAATTTATTTTATTGTTTAGTTGAATATAGTTGTAGTTGTATATATATTTTTTTATATTTGTACTAGTAACTTTGTTTACGTTTGTTTAAGATAATAAAAATACCGGTAATTTACCGGTATTCCGGTTTTAAAATGAAAAATTACCGAAATACCGGTATTGAAATTTTTCATCGGTATTGCATTCCCTATTTATATCTAGAACGCTTGACTGCACAGCAAATACATATCATTTTGACAGTTTTTAGTACCAAGAAAACAGTGTAACGTAGCGTTACCATAACAACGCTATGTTATGGTCTATTTTACAGGAGAACTGGTATTATAATTGATGTTTTGGAGTAATTATTTCTATTTTTTCGTCTTCGTCCTCTGGTATAAATTAAAATTAAATCAGTAGTTGTCGTCGTGGGAAGTATTGATGATGACGACGACGATGATTGCATCTAACAAATTGGTTGCATATGAATCGCCTCTATTAGTGCACCGTTGCATGAAATAAAAATAATCTCCGTGGGCAGTCAAAGTCAGTCATTCCATCATTCAGTAATTTGTAATGTCACAGCAAGGACGATGCGATTTGCGATATTGCAATAATAACATTAATAGAACGAGAGCTGGTGGACACAAATTTTTTTAACCGCCATTTAGAGAATCCTTTCGAATTGCTTTGATTTTACTTGTTAATTTAACTTCACGTAGGTAAGTTATTGTAATCGCAAAAAATCGAATGATCTTCTTTTAATTATCCCCAATTTTCTAAATATCATCACGTTTCACAGGTTTCTGAACATTTTGGCGTACTTTCGATTCGTCTCTATGCAGCTAATGGGGCGTCCATTAATCACGTGATCGAATTTTTAAGCATTTTTTGACCCCCCCTCCCCTTTCATGATTTTTTTTTATAATTACAATATTTATTACAACTGTTAAATAATTAACATCTATCAATAATGATAAGTAATAACATAAGTTTAAATAAATAAGAGTGCAAAGGATAGTATTTTCATTAAATTGATATCCGTAGTATGATGATTTAATATAAAACAAAAGCAAGTAATAATAAAAATAAAATTAATAAATAATATAAATAAAATTCCTGAATAATAAAATAATACTAGAAAAACAATAAAATATAACAAAATAACAATACTAGAAATAATAAGATAATAATAAAAATATTAATAAAAATAATATTAATGTTAGCGTTTACAAATGGCTATTTATGAGATAAAGTGGTGATATTCAAAATTACCCCTCCCCCCTTCTCCCCGAACATCACTTATATTTTTAGTTAGGTAAAAAAATGGTAAGTTTTTAATTTTTTTTTTTGAAAATGTTTGGATTTTTTTTGAAAAAAATAGGTAAAAAATAAATACACGTGATATCTTACTACACCCCTTCATTCCTCACGTGATATTTTATGATTTTTTGTCAAACCCTCCTCCCCCTAAAAACATCACGTGATTAATGGACGCCCCCTAAAGCAGAGCGATTGTTTTTTTAAAAAAAAATCAAAATTTCCAAAATATTTTGAAAAATATAAAAAAACTTTTTTTTCAGGCTTTTTTTTCAAAAGTATTTTTTTTCAAAAATTCAAAAAGTTCTCAAAAATTTATTTTTTTCTAAGTTTAAACTAAGTTCAAAATATTCAATTTTTAGTACAGGATGTTCCAGCAATTTGTCTTAAGGCACGATGCCATACACCACTAGTTTTTAACTTCTCGTAGAGTATGTTATAATAATCGCAAAAAATCGAAAATGAAATTTTTTGCAGATCTTTACGTTTCAGAGGTTTCTGAACAATTTGGCATACCTCAGAAAAAATGAATTAGTGTATGTATGCGTGGATACAATTTTTCGTCCAGGTTTTCAGGCGCACGGATCAACCAATTTGAATGATTCAAAAAACATTCGATTCCTATTGATAGGGAGATGTGCTGATTAGTTTTAGGCAAAGGCAGGTCCAGCCGTTACGGAGATACGGAGTAGTTCAGCAAATACAAATCGAAATTTTTAGAGAACGGAGCATCCGATTTGAATGATCAAAAAAACATTCAATCCGTAATGATTGGGAGAAGTGGTGATTAGTTTTTGGCAAAGACAGGTCCCGCCGTTTCGAAGATACAGAGCTAATTGTGCAAAAAATGGCAGTTTTTGAAAGAACTAAGCATTTAAAAAACTTTCTGCATGTTTTGACAAAATAATTGCTTTTGGAAGAAAACTTTTTATTTATTTTTTTTTAAATTTGGATTTTCAAAATTATTAGTTACGGGAAGTTCCAGCAATTTGCTTCAAGGCATTATGCCATACACCCTAATTTTTAATATATGCCAAAATGTTCAAAAATTTTTAAAACATGATGCAAAAATGCAAAAAAAATCTTTTTTTGTGGTTACTACAACTTACCCCATGAGTCGTTAAACAATGTCATTACTATATTTCATTCATCACCAATTTTTTTTGCAGTAAACCGAATTTTTGGAGTTTTTATAAAAAAAAAATTGTGCTCGATTATTTTTGAAGATCTTGAACAGAAAATTTAGAGTGATAAAAACATTTTGGTCCCAATATAATATATAGTTAGTGAAAAGGTAAAATTATCAATTCTATTATTCATACCTAATAACTCCTATCTTATTAAATCAACATGGCCTAAATCAAGAGTATCCTTGTCCACCAATGCCATCCCAGAATTATTTGAGTCAATTACCGATTGAGCTCTCGATCTATAATAATACAAAGTTGACAAATGACGAGGACAGACCTTGATCTTGGCAATAACAAAGGCAACAACTGGTACGCACATTGGATAGAAAAAAAATATTTGCAGCAATGACGAAATCGGTGACAACGATGGCAACGTGCCAGAAGGATTGACTTTATTACAATGTTTATTATCACTTTGGACAATATCATAAAGATCACGACTAAATAATATATCTAGAGAGAAGGAATTGCGATAAAAACATACTAAATCGTAAATGATTTATGATGATGTAATAGATTAGGTGATGAGTGGTTACACGTCTTTTGCCCTTTACTTTAAAATAGTATCATCAAAAAATGTCATGTTTTACTTGTTCTTTAGATAATGGTTGTGGACCTTTTTGCCTGCGGTTTTTTATGCCCAGCGTTACCCTACTCCTCAGTTCCCATGTCTGATTTTTTTCCTCTTGGTCAAAGGACGAAGGCAAAAAGTTTACACATGGTTTTAAGAATTAATACAAACTAATCTAAAACTAGTGGTGTATGGCAACGTGTATTAAGGCAAATTGCTGGAACTTCCCGTACCATAATGAAATATTCGAGAAATTTTAAACATTTTCAAATATATTATTACAAATACTGTAACTTTCATTATTTTTGCTATCTTGTTATATCTGAGCAAATCAAATGTAAATCATAAATTAATTTATCTCCAGAACATTAACAACAATCGTCATTTCATTTCGAATTCAATTTCAAAAAAATAGTTGCCTAATTTGCACAAAATTGAAATAGTGCTCCCATATAGTCGCAGTCTAAACGCATTTGCAAATAATTCTGTGCGACATTTTCACTTACACTGTGCTTAGCTTGGCGGCATTTTCACATTTTTCAATAGTTTTCACAAAATTGGAAAAGCGCTACAGTACATAAGCAGTCTAAACGCACTTGGGTAAACATTTGTATCAAAGTGGCCCTTAGACTGTGCTTAGCCTGGGTAATTTTTTGAATTTTCAATCCAAAATTACAAAAATATTTTATAAAAAATAAAAAAAAAGATGCAATAAATTTTTTATCCTCAAAAGCAATTGTTTTGTCAATACAAGCAGAAAGTTTTTTAGATGATTCAAATCGGACGCTTAGTTCACTCAAAAACTGCCATTTTTGCACATTTAGCTCTGTATCTTCGAAATGGCGCGACCTGTCTTTGCCAAAAACTAATCACCTCTTTTCCCAATCATTACAAATTGAATGTTTTTTAGATCATTCAAATCCGATACTCCGTTCTCTCAAAAACTCGATTTGTATTTTCTGCACTCTTTGCTCCGTATCTTTGTAACGGCTGGACCCGCCTTTGCCAAAAACTAATCAGTACATCTCCCTATCAATAGGAATCGAATGTTTTGTAAACCATTCAAATCGGTTGATCCGTGCTCCCGAAAACGTGAACGAAAAAATGCAGATATACAAAACACACACACACACATCCATTTTTTCTGAGGTATGCCAAAAGGTTCAGAAACCTTCAAAACGTCGAGAAAGTTAATAATTACTCCAAAATTTTGGTAATAGCAGCAAATTATAATGAGTGATGTATGGCATTGTCGATGTCTACTCCTCATTTTTTATGGTTGAATAATTTTTATTTGCAACGAGATGCGATTCGTTTTTGACCAGAGAATAATTGACTTAGATGTTGCCAAAAAATGACAAATTTTGATTATTAGCATATGGCATAGCTTATGTGTAGGGTAGGGAAGGGCCCAAAAATCAATTTTGAGTTACAGAAATTATACTGTTAAAACAAAAACAACTATATCACAAACAACACGTGTCAAACAAAGAACTATCGAACTATGTTCAGTGAAATTTCTATTTTTCCCATCTAATCCTTTTTCAAATATTTTTTCTATTTTTTTTTTTTCTTTTTCAGGGTCTCCTTTGGTAGTTCCAAAGGATCAATGGTGGAGACTCTGGTCTACGAAAGTCCTGTAGGAGGTGCTCTAATAGAAGAACCCGAAGACAAACATTTGTTGTCACAGGATGATTCGCTCCAGGAAGGCGAAGAGTGAGTACAATTTACATTTCTATTATATATCTTATACTATTACATCAATTTTACCAATATGAACCATCTCCACCAGCGGCGGAACCAGGGGTTGGATCACGGGGGTCATGACCCCCCCCCCCCTCTGAACTTGTCTTAAGACTTAGATAGAATACCAAATCAGCAATAAATAATGATTATATTGATTTTATTTATGTATTTTGTTACCAACCATTTTATAACTTTAATATGTAACTTATTATAGACGAACGGCGCAGTCAAAGACTCCTAAAATTCAAGGATTTTTTTAATTCATTACATATTTATTGAGAACTATAATTCAATTACATGACCCTCTCCTGGATCTAAAGCTGGATCCGCTACTGATCTCCATAAATTTTCATATATCAAATTATAAATAACCATGTATCTAAATCCATATCCAATGGCATCTATTCTAAATCTTTTCGACTCACTATTTCAATTAAAATTAAAACATTGAGGTTGGTCCAACGATGATCATGATGATGGTGATCTAATTATAGCCTTGTACTAAATTTATCTGAGATTTGCAAAGTTTGCTAGTTAGTTAGTTAGTTTGCGAATGCCCATGTGGTCTAATATTAGCGATTTCATCAGGAAATGCTTTTAATGAAATGTTTAGATAATAATTCTGGGATGGCATTGATGGACGAGGATACTCCTGATTTAGGCCATGATAGGATTCATTAGATATGAATAGTAATTAGTATTTTTAACTTTGAAGAAGTTTATGTTATTCTAATTTTAGTCAACAGATCTATATTTTTAAACGAAAAAAAAATTGCGAGTTATTTGACATAAAGTGAAAAAATGTCCCGAATTTTCTGTCTGTTGCTAAATAATGCAATATCGAATTTAAAGTTGTTTTATTCAAAACTTTTATATCGGACTATATATAAGTGGTTACATTGAAATGTAGTAAATTTTATCTAGTTTCACTCTATGTAACTGAAAAAGTGCACATGTGATCTCATATATAATTTGTGAGTTATTTGACAAAAACCAAAAAAATGTCCCGAATTTTCTACTTGTTGCTAAATAATGAAATATCAAATTCAAAGTCGTTTATTCAAAACTTTTATATCGGTGTATATAACTATTATCATGGAATCGTAGTAAATTTTATCTAGCTTCACCCTATCTAACTAAAAAAGAGTGCCTTCATATAAAATATATGAGTTATTTGATAAAAAACAAAAAATGTCCCGAATTTTCTATTTAATCCTCGAACATTTCGTTACGGTACGGGAAGTTCCAGCATTTTGCTTTAACGCACGATGCCATACACCACTAGTTATATTTAAAATCTTCATCTTTATTTTCTATTATGTAAAATAGATTGCACAAGCAAAACTCGTCCTTCAAGGACGATTTATTACGTCATTAGAATATCCTTTGGGCGCATGCGCCTCTATGCGGTAATGGGATTTATTGAATATTCTAATAATAATAATAATAATTGAAATCGAAACAGAATTGGTATAGAACATTTCTAAAAAGCACTAAAATTGGATATAATATTGTCTTTGGATTACAATTACATAAAAATGATTCATTATTTTTTGGAGTTTTTATAAATGAATTTGGATTTCAAGGAACAAGTCTTAATTTTTTAGCATAAATTACAAGACCTCTGTGATGTAATCATTTAGAAAAAATCTTTTGAAGCTTGTAAATAGACATACACCCAAATAGAAACGAATCGTGGTGCAATATTGTATTTTATATGGGCTCTATATAGTTTACCAATATTGCTTTTGATAATTTAAAACCTTTATTCATATTTTAGGTGCTAATTAATTATTTAAAGTTAATTATTATTTCATGACCCGCATAAGTACCATGTATTTTTCAAGTCCGATAATTCTGAAGAAAAGAATCTTGGTCGCCCACCAAATGCTGACAACCACATTTAAAAATTATGTATAATTCGTGTAAATATAAAATTAAACGTGTAAATCAGATGGGTTACATATTTTTCATTTATAATAAACCATATAAAACAGTTTACCATGCATTTTCCAAATATTCCTTAAATTTGAAAACAAATATTGTCTGGTTCATCTAAAAATAAGATTTGAATATTGCGCCACGATTTTTTACCCTTCTGGCCCTGATACATTTGTACTAGGTCTAATTTTTACTGATTTCCTTAACAATCCAATCTTACAACAAGATCTGACAGCCTGACACCATCCAGCTTATTCAGTATTAAGATTTATTATTATTTTCATCTATTTGCGTTTATTTTACGATTTTCGTTTACGGTTGCTGAATGTTACGACTTGGACGACTTTAACAACTTGTCTAGTAATAGACAATAATTATTGTCACTTTGGGAAAAAGAAAAGGTAGTTACTGTTTTAATTATGGTTTGTCGGTTTTCAAAAACTGTTTTTTGGCGAAAATTATGGAATTCGAAAACCGGTTTTTTAGTGAAAAAAGTCGGTTTTTACTGTATAAATGGAAAATGACAAATATAACCAAATATAAAAGATAGATGAATGCGTTTTGATTCTTGAAATCATATCGTTTCAAAAGCATTTGAAATCTTATCAGTCTGCAATGATTTCCAGAAAGGTTTTATATATAATAATTTAGATTTTTATACCAGTGTATATATTAACTTAAATCAGTGTGCCTTCTTCTTGAAGAAGTAACTTCCTCTACTCAAAAATAGTTTTAAACTCTAGAAGCCACAAACTCAAAAACAAAAAACTTAGAATTATTATATCAGCCTTTAGAAACAATTAAGCATAATTTGGTCGCAAGTATGAGAGTATTTTCTATTTCAGGAAATTTTGTGAGTAAATAAAGGACACGTCTAAGTAGCAATTCAATATACGTTCTCAGTTTTTTTAAACCATATATTGCTCGGAACATAAATAAAAGTTTAGCTTAATTGTTTTAAAACTAAAATTGACATTAACAAGTATGTATTAACATGTATCTAATATTTCTTTTTTTTATTTTATGAATTTTTTTCATTTAAAAATGTATTATTTTTATTTATTCGAAAACTTTCCTTTCACTATCATAAAAATATTTTCATTCTTATATGTGAAAATGATGCATGAATAACGAATAATTATTTTCAAAGTTATTTAATCAATATAAACTATTATTTTTTTAGTTCTACTAATTAAAATTAAAATAATTTTGTTTACTATCTATAAAATTGAACAATAAATAAATTCAGTCAAATACTACTCTAAATTACAATAAATTTGCGGATAAATTACAGAATATTCGAGCAAAAATTTATTTTTTATATTAAATTCGAAAACCGGTTAAAACCGGTTTTTTAGTAAAATGAAAATTCGAAAACCGGTTTTCTGAAATGTCGGTTTTTGTATAAACCCTAGTTTTAATTACAGATTAACAAGAATTTTTACAGAGTGAAATAATTTTGTGTTATATTCTCTTGGTTTAAAAACATAATCTCCAGACATTGGTTTAAAAATTAATGGTAAGGGCTCATCGTAAAATAAACAGACAAATCCAATTATAAGATGTAAAAAACCATGAGGAACTAAATAATGAAAATAATTAAAATTTTAAAGAAACTTTTTTTTCTCATTTATCTACCAACTTGGTCTACCAAATAGAACTCTCTACCATCTTTAAATCTATTTTCTGCAGATGTAAAATAAGATATGAATTCCGGCTCATTAAAATAATTCTAAAACAAAGTTCGCACGACCTCCTGACATTTCAGTCTACTCAAGTCAGAAGAAACACGAAAGATCTGCCTACTTATATTCGCATAACAACTATAACTGTAACTCTGTTGCTATTTATCTTGTTGGAGGAGTGTTATGTATATTCTGTAAACTATTTGTATAAATAAAAATAATAGAAAAAACAAAGATTTTTTGGTAATAATAAAAGACAATTAACAATTAGGCAATCAAAACTCTTGCTGTAGTCTAGTATAGTCACGAATTTTGTATTTATTGCTAAATAATGAAATATCGAATTCAAAGTCGTTTTATTCAAAACTTTTGTATCGGATTGTAAAAAAGTGTTCCCTGGGAAATGTTGTAAATTTCATCTAGTTTCACCCTATCTAACTGAAAAGCGACAGTTTAATATAAAATTTTTGAGTTATTTGACAAAAACCCAAAAAATGTCCCGTAAATCCCCAAAATATTGCTAAAGAATGAAATCTTTTCAAAATCAAATTCAAAATCGTTTTATTCAAAATTTTTATATTGGAGTGTATATAACTGTTGGCATGCAATTTTAGTAAATTATGTCTAGAATTTCTTATGCTAACTCAAAATGAGTGCCTTCATATGAGGTTTGTGAGTTATTTGACAAAAAGTAAAAAAAATGTCCCGAATTTTCTATTTATTGCTAAAGAATGAAAAATCGAGTTCAGAATCGTTTTATTCAAAACTTTTATATTGGAGTGTATATAACTGTTGGCATGCAATTTAAGTAAATTTTATCTAGTTTCTAATATTTGACTAAATAAAACTATTGAAAAACCAAAATTTTCTTGTTAATAATTAAAATATGTTAATCAAAATTTTTATTGTACTCTGCCAAGCGTTGACCTACAAAAAAGATAAGGCTTAGGTTTCCTCTATAACTAATTTTTTTACCTTCGTTACCTTTATATAAATAATTTCTTTTAATTCCTGAATTTTTTATCTCGACTAGATGCACTTTTCTCACAGAAATTATAATACATGTTTATCCATGTATTTATTTATGGAGAGCCTGTGAAAACACGGTAGAATAATGGATGTTAATTAAATAGGAACTACTATTCTTCCTTGAGAAAAATAACTTACATGTTTAGACATTGTTGTTTATAGTAACACAAGATACAAAGTATTCAGGAAAAAATGTTGTTTTTCGTCCAGTGATTTATTTATTTAATTATTCTGTAAAAAACCTAGTCAATAATAATAAATATTCGTCCTTGATAAAGACATTTTTGATTTTTTTTGCTCCCAAGCGCTCAAATGCTTCCAAATTAATAACATATATCAAACAGACAAATTTTTTTTTCTTTAGTTAATAGACAATCAGATTTTTTTTTAATTTCAATAATTATTACAACTGTTAAATAATTAACATCTAGCAATATTGATAAATAATAACATAAATTTAAATAAGAGTGCAAAGGATAGAATTTACATGAAAATAATATCCGTAATATGATGATTTAATATAAAATAGAAGCAAATAATAATAAAAATAATATCAATAAATAATATAAATAAAATTTTGTATTAAATTTTTACTTTAAGTTTGTAAACGCTAACATTAATATTATTATTACTATTATTATTATTATTATTATTATCTTACTATTTCTATTATTGTTATTTTGTTATATTTTATTATTTTTCTAGTATTATTTTACATTCATAATACATAGTAAACACACAAATATCGACATTGCTATACAAAAATGCTCACAATACATTTTTAGAACGAATTTATTTCCAATATGTTATGTTATTTTTTATGAAAGGTATATTGTACGTTAAAAACAAAATTGAGTCAATAATATCCATTTTTTCATATTACTAATGAACGGTTTATATAATAAACGTTTTATTTGAATCTGCACAAAGCAACATTTATGAAAAAAATTATATTGAGTTTATTCTAAACACTATACTGTACCAAATATCAATATATTTTCTTAAAAAAAAGTTCACACTACATTTTTAGAACGAATTTATTTTCAATATGTTATGTTATTTTTTATGCAAACTGAGTCAATAAAATCCCTTTTTTTATATTACTAATGAACGGTTTATATAATAAAAGTTTTATTTAAATTTTTACAAAGCAACATTTATAAAAAAAATAGATTGAGTTCATTCTAAACACTCTACTGTACCAAATATCAATATATTTTCATAAAAAAAAGTTTACTGTAATAAGTATTTATAAAATCCAATTCATAAATGAATGATTCGACAAAAATCGAAAACATAATACTATTTCTATAACGGTTTTTAAGATAAATTCTGTATAGGAAACAAAAAAAAGTAAAATCTACTGAACTGTATGACCCATTTTAAAATAGATGAAAACTACGATAATTGAAGAGCTAGTAAAATATTTTATAAACAAAAATAAATTTACTGACTTACTTGAATTTAATTAGATATTGTTTCAAATAATATTTATGAGTTTTATAGCATTTTATCCTACAAAACCTGCAAAACAATCTAAATCCCATCAATTTTTCTCACAATTAATTCAATTAGTGTCGACATTATAATTACATCGTTTATTATTACTAATTATTTGTTATAGTTTAACAAACGAACGAGTGTTTTGTAAATTATAATTTTTCCCACATAACATTACAATAATAACAATAACATAAACAATATCGCTGAGCAAAAGTTTATTGTTTCGAGAAGTTTTGTTATGCATCGTAGAACAAAATGTATTTGAGGAATTTCAAGTGCTTTATATATATATATATATATATATATATATATATATATATATATATATATATATATATGATAGTTTTGTCGATGTTGATACATATTTGTAATATTTTTGCAGCCCAATCGTCGAATTAAAAAAAGATTAAATAACAAAATTATTTATTCCATTAAGCGTTTCGACACTTGATGTGTGTCATCATTCAGTAATCTAAAAAACATATTATATAAATACAAATATAAATATATAAAATGGAGGAAATTATACATACCAAACCAGGAAAAACAACAGAAAAAATTATGATGTAAAATTGATTGAACACTAAATTTGTGTAAAATAATAAAATACTATTATATTAACAAACGAGAAATTGAAGGAGCACATATTGCCCACCTATATTTTATTTTATTGATAGCGGTGCATTATGGACACTGATCAAGGTATCACCTTTGATAAATCTTTTTGGAATTTTTCAAGAAAAATTTTTAAAATGTCACGAATTGTAAAACTATAGTAATATTGTAGAAATAATTTAAAAAAAAACTGCAAAAAACAACATATCAATGTTTGAAATTTAAAATATTTTGACACATGAGAACTGTTATTTTCAGATATGTCAATTCACTTGAAATTTAGGTTAAATTATGAGCCTAGACAATATTATTACGGATGTATGAATTTAAACTCCTTTTACACGATTATTCGAATTTTGGTAAATATTTTTGGAGTTTGTTAAGGGAAATTTTTAATATGTTGTGAATTTTAAAACTATAGTAATGCTGTACAAACAAATGAAAAAATTGCAAAAAACAACATATCATTGTTTCGAATTGAAAACATTTTGATACATGAGAACTGTTAACTACCAAAAATGTCAATTCACTTGAAATTTAGTTTAAATTATGAGCCTATGCAATATTATTTCAGTTGCATGAATTCAAACTCCTCCTAAACGATTATTTGAATTTTGATAAATCTTTTTGGAGTTTGTTAAGGGAAATTTTTAACATGTCATGAATTATAAAACTATAGTGATATTGCAGAAATAAATAAAAAAAAATGCAAAAAACAACATATCATTGTTTGACCTTGAAAACATTTTGATACATGAGAACTGTTAACTACCATAATGACAATTCACTTGAAATTTAGTTTAAATTATGAACCTAACAATATTATTACAGATGTATGAATTCAAACTCCTCCTACAGGATTACTCGAATTTTGATAAATCTTTTTGGAGTTTGTTAAAGAAAATTTTTAAGATGTCATGAATTTCAAAACTTTAGTAATAGCGTAGAAATAAATGAAAAAAAATGCAAAAAACAACATATCATTGTTCGACATTGAATACATTTTGACACATAAGAACTTCATTTACCAGAAATGTTAATTCACTTGAAATTTACGTTAAATTTCGAGTGTAGACAATATTATTACGGATGTATGAATTCAAACTCCTCTTACACAATTATTCGAATTTTGATATATCTTTTTGGAGTTTGTTAAGAGAAATTTTTATGATGTCATGAATTTTAAAACTTTAGTAACATAGTAAAAATAAGTGAAAAAATACAAAAGACAACATATCATATTGTTTGACTTTGAAAACATTTTGACACATCAGAACTGTCATCTGCGAGACATGTCAATTCACTTGAATTTTAGGTGAAATTATGAGCCTAGACAATATTATTACGGATGTATGAATTCAAACTCCTCCCACACGGTTATTCGAATTTTGATAAATCTTTTTGGAGTTTGTTAAGGAAAGTTTTTAATATGTAATGAATTATAAAACTGTAGTAATATTGTAGAAATAAATGGAAAAAATTACCGGTTACATATGGAACACCGAAGTTTTATAAACGTATGCTAAAATGTTGCAAATATTTTTTTTATAATAATGAAAAAACACATAACTACTTATTGTAATACATGAACTTTAAACGTTTAATTTTTTCATTATATATTTTTGTAAAAACATAGTTGTATATTCGTTAAAAATCTATTTTATACGCGTATATTTGCATTTATTTGAATAAATCATGTTTATTTTTACTGTATTATATATTTATATAAATATTATCTAGAATTAAACCTAGGGGTAAATTTACGTGCTACAGTTAGTGGCGCCTCTGTGGAGTGGGGAAACAACTAAAGTTAAAGTAATGACAAAGAAGTCGCCCATGTTTGCGATTTATTTATACTTTTTTTTATCTATATATAATAGTTTTGGAGTAAAGAATGCAAGAGTAAAATAATTTTCCTCCTTTTTAATGCTTCCATCTGCCGAAGTCTCTTTCATTTAAAACTCGCGCGCGCTCTGTCTTCGGTTGGTGTCCTTGATTAGTTGATGTTTCTACTTCAAATTCGATCTATTTTAGGAAACTGGTCTTCATGGGAATCCAATAAGTTCAATAATTCAAATAAATTATTCACAAACTTACATTGGATGATGTTAGCAATTTGTAATATTTTCAAGGTTAGACAGGATCGGTAAAGACAAGGTTCCTTGTTGCCAGGTCAAGGTAAATATGAAATATTCGGTTTTGGAAGTAGATGGTTGAATAATTTTTTTTTTTTTTATAAACAACAATCATAGTTAGAGTTTCATCTTAGAAGCTATTTTTATTATTACTTTTAGTATTATTTTTGCGAAATTCATTCGGGGCCTTTTGCTATCACTACAATGTCTACAATTTTAATTGTTTCTGTAGTTCATAGGGGCGCCACCAACTGTAGCACGTAAATCCACCCTTAGGTTTAATCCTCGAGAAGATTTATATGAATACATAATATAGAAAAGATAAGCCTGATTAATTTGAATAAATGATATGAGAACAGAGAGTACACCAGTATGAAATATATTTTCAACTAAATCACATATATGTTTTCACAAAAATATATAATAATTTTATTATGATCACTTTAAATAACTAAAAATTGATTTAATGATAAACCATCAGTTTTCCTAATTATATACAGTTTCCCATCTCAATTCGGTACGGTAAATGTCATCGTAACCTGAAATCAGGCCTAGGTCTAGGTTAAGCGCAATGCTGCGTACTTATGACACACCAAAAGTTGCCAAATATAAGAAATAAAACAAAACTTTTGTACTAATTAAATGAATTAATTATTGTAAAAATTTTATCATGCTTTTTCATATGACATAAATGAACATTGAATTATATCAATATATTTTATTAACTTCACGTAGGGTAAGTTATTATAATCGTCCAAAAATCGAAATTAAAATTTTTTACATTTCTTCACGTTTTTGAAGGTTTCTGAACATTTTGGCATACCTCAGAAATAATATGTGTGTGCATGTATGTATAGATACAATAGAGATGTGCTGATTACACAGTATTTATAACAATCTATTTGAAAACATTTAATATTCCTCGAATATTTTGTTACGGTACGAGAAGTTCCAGCAATTTGCCTTAAAGCACGATGCCGTACACCATTAGTTATATTATTATTTTGTACAATCGATTATAACTTGTTTTCAAATTAATCAAACTTTTAAACACTAAGTAATGTTTAGTGCAGTGTAAATATAATTATACTAGCAAACCCGACAAACTCCATTTCGCCACCAGATGGTTTTGTGAGAAAGATAAAGAAATTTTTTATTTGTTTTATATTTGAAAAGGAAAAATTTGATTTTATTATACAACAATAACGAATTTATTTCGATTACAAAAATGAAGTGTTTTTTAGTTGAACTTCTCTAAGTAAATGAAAGTGAATCCGCAAATTATCCGTTTCATTCAAGTGCTCTTTGGTAAACCACATTTTTTGTTTTTTGGTCTGACGTTAACACAAATAAAGCGGATGGTTTTCCAACTCGTGAACAGGCAACGTATAACTGCCCATGTGAAAAACAATGATTTTCTAAATAATCTATTTGAAATTTATCCCGCAAACACTAAGCGATTGGCCTTGCGACTTGTTATTGCGAACGCAAGGCGAACTGGAAATTGCAATCGTTTTAAGCCAAACGGAAGACCAGTCGGAATCATTGGTATGTCACCAAATCGCCAGCATTTTTTGATTGAATGGTGAAATTCAGTGCGTGTACATCATTATTCTTCGCGGCAAGAATTGCTAGTTGACTTAACCAAGCATAATTCTGATAATTCTCACTAATGTCATTACTCGAATTTTTAATTACGGTGCATGAAGTTCCAGCAAATTGCATTAGGGCACGATGCCATGCACCACGAATTTTCTTAGCTATAAACCTTGCTGAGCCCGAGACCTTTCCAACGAATGCAAAATTGTCGAAATCGGTTCGTGCGTTCTGGAGTTAGTTCGTCAGGCAGGAAAACCCGACTTATTTTTATATATATAGAAGACTAGTTACATTTTAAATAATGATTTATTGAATTTATTTCTGGTTAACATAAATTTTTGCTATCATATGATATCAGTCATAGAACATTTTGTAACTTAATGTCATTTGTCAGATATTTTGTAAATTAAATTTCACATTCATTGAACGACTCAGGACGAAACAATTACTTTCTTCTTGTACGAGCAAATATTAATAATTCATTACCAAATATGTGTCTTCTTTCTCTATGTTCATATGCAAAGTTCTGTTATATGCTTTTGTCTTGAAATTTTGTCTTTTTTCTTTATGAATCAACATAATGTCTGCCTGGTTCGTCTCTTGTTTCTAACAAAAGGTTAATATTCTCGTTTCGCAAAATAGGAGAACCTCACAAGAGTCTCTCACAAGACTGTTTCTTCTGCATGACTTATTGTTTATTGGTAGAGATGACAATTTGAATAATCGATATATGAAATCGATATATATATATATATATATATATATATATATATACTAGATGACCCGAGAGACGTTGTCTTGTACCCATGTTTACAATTCAAAACTTCCAAATTTTTTAATACCTCATCCCATACTTTTTAATATCCCATTTGATGTCCTGCATTTGTGATTCATTTATGGTCTTAGCATAATCAGTATAAAAAAATCAGAAAAAAATAATATAGTATCAGCGGTAAAAGAACAATAACACGCTTGATTTTACTACACAACATAATTGCTTCAATAATTTTGTCTATAATTTTCATAATCTCGTACGATATATTAGTTGCTTTTTGGCAATTATATTTTCTAAAGTACATTTTTTTTACTAATAATTTAATAAGCATTATTATTCATGTTCAAATCTAAGGTGAATTAATTCGTAAATTCTGGTTTATGTGCGCCATTCAATAATAAATAGAAATATTTTTTGTCTTGTTAAATAATTTAAAAGTAAACCATAATTACTTTGCATAAGTTTATAAAAATAATGTATATGCAATTTTGGATTTGTTGCGTTATTTATTAATATTTATTAAAATATAAAGCGATTTTTTAAATATAAATTTTAGTTTTCAATATAATTAGATGTATTGTTAATCAATACCTAGCAAACTACAAAATGTAATTATTACGTGAATATAATGCAACGAGGGTAACATTGCGTTTACGTAACCTAGAAGACACACCGATTTTAATACTATCCGGACTATTCCGTTGCTCGGTTATGTAACGGTTTCGTTTTTGTTGCATTTTCAAATTACAAACTAAACATATGTCTTTGATAAAACGTTTTCTTTACTGTATATGATACTTTTTTTTAAAAAATACCTAATTAGTGCATTCTAAGCTGGAAGCATATTTAAAATTTGGAAAATGTAGAAGATTTATTTCAAACATCATTTCATATAATATCTTAACATTTTTGCAAGTTGTCTTAACCATTTTAAATATATTTGTGATATTGCTCATCGATTTACTATATATAGTAAATATACATCTGTATATAGTATATATACATCCCGTGAACGTTAAAATTCTGATAAATATGTAATATCGTCATTCAGTATATATAAATATATATATGAGTAATTAACATTATATATATATATATATATATATATATATAAATATATATATATATATTATATATATATATATATACTAGCAAACCCGACGAACTCCGTTTCGCCACCAGATGGTTTCGTGAAAAAGGTGAAGAAATTTTTTGTTTGTTTTATATTTGAAAAGGAAACATTTGATTTTATTATACAACAGTAATAAATTTATTTCGATTACAAAAATCGAAGTGTTTTTAGTTGAACTTCTCTAAATAAATGAAACTGAATCCGCAAATTATCTGTTTAATTGAAGTGCTCTTTGGTAAACCACATTTTTTGTTTTTCGATCTGACGTTAACACAAACAAAGCGGATGGTTTTCCAACTCGTGAACAGGCAACGTATAACTGCCCATGTGAAAAACAATGATTTTTCAAATAATCTATTTGAAATTTATCCCGCAAACACTAAGCGATTTGCCGTGCGACTTGTTATTGCGAACGCAAGGCGAACTGGAAATTGCAATCGTTTGAATTCAAACGGAAGACCAGTCGGAATCATTGGTATATCACCAAATCGCCAGCAACTTTTGATTGAATGGTGAAATTCAGTGCATGTACATCATATTTATTGGCGGTAAGAATTGCTCGTTGACTTAATTGCAAGCATAACTCTGATAATTCTCACTAATGTGATTACTCGAATTTTTAATTACGGTGCGTGAAGTTCCAGCAGCTTGCATTAGGGCACGATGGCATGCAACACTAATTTTCTTAGCTATAAACCTTGCTGAGCCCGAGGCCTTTCGAACGAATGCAAAATTGTCGAAATCGGTTCGTGCGTTCTGGAGTTATTTCGTCAGGAAGGAAAACCCGACTTATTTTTATATATATAGAAGATATATATATATATATATATATATATATATATATATAAGTTATATATTTATTTATAAAACAATTCTAAATCAATGATATTATATTCAAACCTTTTATGTTAAGAAATATGTTAATAATGGATTATAAATTTTATCTTTATGTATATATTTTGTATTTTAAAACTACTACATTTTTATTGACTTTTGTTTCATATATATGAGAGGAAATAGGGCTTGTTGCAAATTGGGCTTTACAGAGTTAATTAATAATTTTGAGTCCAAAATATTTTTGTTCGATGCTTCAAAATAAAATAATATTATTATACATTAAATATCGTGATATTCATGACGATTTGTACCATAGGTGTGTAATATTAAACTGAATTATATAATTTCATCTGCCACACATACACTGTTGACTGTATCTTATATTATTTTAATTTCTGGCACATCTCAGCTGCTTTTCGGCATATTTGTATATAAGATACAATTTTATTTAATTTTAATCTGCATAATTCAAAATCGATATTTGTGGAATATTTCACAACCAGATACATCCATCAGAGTCGAGTCTATCCATCCTCCATCGGTTTCTTCGTGGTTGACTGGAGACGTCTAAAAAGACGTGCACAGTACACAATGCGATTTACTATATTTTTTTTTATTTCCAATCCGACGATATCTCTTCCTCCTTTTGTCGATTTATCGTTTTCTATCGATGCAAATAGCGCGAGAAGGTATATTATATCGATTATGGTGCATAATCTATGGAATCGATCGCACGAAATCGATAAATTTCAAGGAATACTTGCAAAGGCCGAAATTGCTCTTTGGGATTGTTTTAACCTACATAGGAAAATGGGATTCAGAATATTTAAATAGTTTTATAAATAACTAGATGACCCGACAGACGTTGTTCTGTACCCATGTCTACAATTTTTTAATATAATATACTAATATTTACCGTTTACCTAAAAATTGATTGTTTGTTTGTTTTTTAATTTACTACTCACCCCAAAATGCATATACATTTATAATATGAGCGATGTTAAATGTAGAATTGCTTTGAATAAAATGAGTCTCAATTCCCACACTATATTGGAAATTGAAGTCTCTTAAACGGTATATTATAACCATAACTATAACATAACACTGGTACTTCATGTTAGATTAAATTAATTTAATTTTTTATTATTTATGATATTCAAAATTGCATCTTAAACTTCTCCTAATCGATATCGTGAGGGGCAGAATTGTATGTATTCATCTTCACTTTTCCATTTGTTGTGTTAAAGTGAAATTTTAACGTTTTTTTAAAATATTGTGCAAAGTTTAGTAAAAGATGCAGAGACATTATATATTGAAAAAAAAAAACTATATTGAAAATTTAATATCCGGATCTTGTGTTGGCGCCCCCTAACGCGTGCGCTCGTATTTTTCGCATGCATCGCATTAAAGGTAGGATCGGCCCTGATTAATACTTAATTTCATATTTTAAGTGAATTAATTTGTCATATTTGTTCTTATGTGTATAATTCAATCTGCCATACATATACTGTATTTTATATTATTTAAATTTCTGGCACATCTCAGCTGCTTTTCAGCAATAATAATGTAGACATTTCATTTTTCTTATTCATAATCATAAATTTATTATACATATTCTAATATTATCTAGGTTCATGAGTAAATTGAAATTTTTGGCAGATGATAATTTTCATTTATTTTCAATGCAAACAATGACATGTCGTTTTTTGCAATTTTTTCCATTCATTTCTACAGTATTGCACATACATCCCAGTACTTTATAATCATATACATCCTAGAAAATTTCCTTAACAAACTTCAGAAAGATTTATCAAAATCTGAATAATCGTTTAGGAGTATACAGTGAGTGCTTGTAATTTAATATGAACTTTATATAATAGAAATAAAGCTCAAATTGATTCTACGTTTTTAGTTAGAAAACGTTTGTATGAGAAAAAGAAAAGGGCTGTTTTTATGGTTTTTCCGGCAATTATTCAATTTTTTCTCGCCGTAACAACCATCCTTGGACTTCAACGAACATTTAAAAAAAAGAATTGGCTAAATTGGCCCAGACTTTGTTGAGTTATGCGCTTTCCAACACATTTTGCGATTTATTTTTATATATAAGATAAATTATAATATAAATCCTCACAACCTGTCATTTTCCTGACCCAAAAATCGCAGCCTCAATAATTGGTTGTCAACTAGTAGTCTCAAATCTACTAGGTTTTTTTGGTTTTTGTCAAATAACTCATAAATTTTATATGAAAGCACCCCTTTTCAGCTAGGAATGAAACTAGACAAAATTTACTACATTTCTATGGAAACTGTTATATACACTCCGATATAAAATGTTTTGAATAAAACGACTTTGAATTTAATATTTCATTATTTAGCTTTTTAGGAGATGCTCATTCTGATTATATCTTTCAAATTAACTTATGAAATATATTACATTTTACATCTACCTCAATGTTCGTGCTAAAATCTGATATAAACAGTTTACATCTCATGTAGAAATCACAGCCAAAGGAATGTTCGATGTGTAAATATTTATAATTCGATTGGGTAATAACCGGTAGTGATTTTGAATACACTCACGAACTCTCATTTTGCAATAAATATCTAGATTTATGCTCAAAATATGTGGGAATACAAATTTTGAGAATACTTTACAAAAGACTCGATAATTCTATACTAATAGTTACTCTTAGAATCATTATCAAAGTAAAAAAAATCACGAAATTTTACGTGTGCAGGGAGGAAATGGGGATTTGAATCTAGTAAAGTATCACGTTTGTTCGCTTTTTACCTGATTTTTTCAAAAAGTACAGAGTTTTTCATACAAATTTCATATACAGTCTATATAAAAGTTTTGAATAAAACGACTTTGAATTTGATGTTTTGTTTATTAGCAATAAATAGAAAATTGGGGATATTTTTCTGGTTTTTCTGTCAAATAACTCACAAATTTTACATGAAAGCACCCCTCTTTAGTTAGATAGGGTGAAATTAGATAAAATTAGCTAAAAATCCATGTAAACACTTATATACAGTCCGATATAAAAGTTTTCAATAAAACGACTTTGAATGTGATTTTTCATCATTTAGCAATAAATAGAATAGATTTCGGGACATTTTTTGGTTTTTTGCAAATAACTCACAAATTTTATATGAAAGCAACTCTTTCCAGTTGGATGGTGTAAAACTAGGTAAAATTAGCTACAAATCCATATAAACACTTTCATATAGTACGATTTTTTAAATTAATGAACGACTTCTTAGTACGTTAAACCCATATTAAACCATTAGTATAAGAAATACATTTACAAAATATAAACACATATATACTAGTAATACAGTATGAAACTAATAATTTCATAAAATACAATATTATTAATGTTTTATTTTAATTTATATTTAAATAATTATTAGTTTTATTTTAAAATTAATATTATTATAATTAATTAATTTTTCATAATTTCTTCGCGTTCCATATACAACCGGTAGGCCAAAATGCAATTTGACCTGAAGCAAGGCCAGATTTTAGGTTAACGTTCAATCCGCCGTGCCGGTAATAGTTGAGACAAGAAATAAAAACACAGATTTCTTAAACTTAAATAAAAATAATGCTAGAAATGTTTTATAAGGATAGAAGACTTGATTAGAACTCAAATACTATAATAATTAGAAGAGCATAATAGAGAAAATAAGCAAAATTAATCTAGAATGTAAAAAATCGAACTTTATAAAACCAATAAAGTACAGTAAGTGATTTATTATGGAAAAATATTGTGTAAAATCGTAAGGGGGCGTCGTAAATTAATCACGTAAGGTTTTAGGGGTTTGACAAAAATCACGAAATATCACGTGGGGGAGGGGGGGTATGGTAAGATATTACGTGTAATTATTTTTTACCTGATTTTTTTACAAAAAAATCCAAACATTTTCAAAAAAAAATCAAAAATTTTACAATTTTAACTAAAAATACATGTGATGTTTGGTAGGAATGGGAGGGTTAATTTTAAGGCGGGGGTTCCAAAATCTTTAAAAAATCGATCACGTGATTAATTAACGCCCCTGGTCGAGCCATATCAAAGTGTGCGATTTATATTGATATAAAACAAAATATCATCAATCTAAAAATATATAAAAAATCAAGTCAATCAATACCATAATGAAACCTATATTGAAATTAATGTAAATACAATTATAACTTATAATTAATATAAAATAAATACATAAAGTCACAATGTTACAACATATTGGTCCTTTAAATTTCAATCAAACCTAAAGTTATTTAAGATAGAGTCCTTTTCCTTGTAAAAAAAATTCTAGTTGCTCGTCGGTAGAGTCCCTTTTTCTATATGAATATTTCCAAAGGAATTCCAGTTTGCTCGTCTTTTCTGCATGAATATTTAAAAAAAGTCTAGTTTGCTCGACAGTAGAGTCCTTTTTAGACTAAATATTTCCCTTTACCCTTCCCTTTAATCCCTTTTTGTAACCAGTGTTAGTTTTGTCTAATACATTCTAGATAGCTTGTCAGTAGAGTCCATTTTTTGTATGAATAATAGAAAAATACTTTGCTCGTCAGTAGAGTCCCTTTTGCAAAAAAACATGAAAGCTTAATTTAAAAAAATATGAAAAAATACTATTTTTTTACTATTCGAATAGCAAAATATATTTAACATATTTTTTTGTGATTTTTTTGTTGTTAACAGAATATATTAATATAATAAAATCTGTGAGGTAATCTACTTGCTTACAAGACCAAAAAAATTCAAATCTTCAAATAATCTATAAATAAGCAATATAAGGATGTTGTGTTAAAGTTTAAAAAATTATATTGATAATGATAACATATAATAGGTTGTCAAATATCTCCCTTCCGCCTTTTTTATTATAAACCAAGAGCAAAAAAGCGGAAGGGAGATATTTGACAACCTAATATTAACAATATATTATTATTAGTATCTTATTATATCTAATATTATTTTGTTATATTTATTATTATCTGTCGCTCATTGTTTTCATTCTTCTTTATTGTTTTTCTAGTATTATTTTTATTATTCAGGAATTTTATTTATTAATTTCATTATTATTATTATTTGATCTTATTTTATATTAAATCATCATACTACGGATATCATTTTAATGAAAATACTATCCTTTATTTTGTGCTCTTTTTCATTTAAATTTATGTTATTGTTCATTATTGTTACTAGATGTTAAATTATTTAACAGTTGTAACAAATATTGTAATTAAAAAAATAACAAATTTTCATATTTAATTATATACAAAAATTTGCATCAGACATCGTTCATTTTTTATGCATTATATTATATAATAAAAAATGAATCTAATACAACGTGTCCGATATTTGAATGTATCATAATTGTTCGCAAAAAATTCATACGCACTTTCGATTTCTATTGAATAATTTTGCCCATTGGCATTTGGCATAATAATAATTACATACTATATCAAAGTGCAAAGTATTTTAAATGTCATGTTGAAAGTTTGACGTCCGAGATACAAAAAAACGTATGGTAGATACTGTAATTTATTTATAGATGAAATATAGTTTGTTAAGTTTATATGAGACAATTTTCGAGTAATTTAGAATTTAAATTGATTATATAAATAATTGTTACTATTTGTATATGCACCTACATAAGTAGGGATAAATATAATAGACCATAGAATTTATTAAAATAAATGATGGATTAGGTCAATTATAGGTTGATGTTGTACGCCTCCGCAAAACGGCCGGTCTTAGATGATAGATTTAGATAAATTATATTTATATATATATATATATATTATTATATATATATTATAAACAATATTTTTGGTTTATTCTGATGTGCTTCAGTGAATTACATCATCATATGTAATTTAAACAGTATGTTATACAAAATGATGAGTCACATCGTTCGCCATATCCACAAAGTATTAAGTTTCAATCCCATTAAAAATCTTCAAAGTGAGATATGTAAAAAATAATTAAAACAAAGTACTGAATAATTTCTGATGGGTCATCTTTAGTAGAAACGTTGTTTTTAATTAACTTATTTAGCTAAAGGCTTTGTTGATACTCCACATTTTTGTGTTCTTTGGATTTTAGATTTTGTGGTTTAAAATTGGCTGACTTAAATATGTATTACAGAAATGGTTGTAGCACTAATTTTGAAAAACAGAAAAAAATATTCCAGTGTCTTATGGACCTATTCTGCCGCATAACAGACAAATGTTATGGCAAGGCCATGTTATAAAGAAACCTATTATCGTTTTATATTGTATGGCGTGCGTAAAGATAATGAGTAGTTTATAAATTTACGATCCGAATCATAAAAAGTACAGTTGGCACAATTTTGTCTAATGATAATAAGTAAGTCTCATCCTATAAACTTTGCCGTTACTTTTTAATGTTTTGAGCTACTTTATAACATTGGTTTTATTGACTATTATTATGTATTTAAGTACATTAACTATAAATACTTTCAGAGAGATTTTAATTATTTCATTAATAGGTCATGTTTAATGTAATATTTGTCATGATTTAAAACGTAATGTTATATATTATATTACTAGCTATAAGTAAACTAACAATTACTCTTTAAGAATTACGTGTATATTGCAATCACATTTTTAAAGTAAATTTCAGATCAAAAATCAAAAAGTCATTATCTAATTCCTTCTACGAATGGGACTTGGACTTCCCAGTAAATATTTAGTACAAATTTAATTTTTTTGGTACTTAAAATATGAGAAAGGCCAAAAGTGTTACTGTATTAACCTTCAAGAAATAAATCGTGTTAGTTAATAAAGAATATTTTACGTTTTCTC
>NW_020539727.1:13829813-13851867 GCF_003426905.1 Ctenocephalides felis | reverse complement strand
ACAAATTTGAACAAAAATCGGTATTAAAGATTTTCTTTCCGCAACATAGAAGCTGGAGTGCCTCAGGGATGAGTTCTAGGACCGATAAATAAATCATTATTACGTTATGTGTGTATATATAACATAATCATTATTACGTTAGGTGTGTATATATAATATATAGAATCGAAATTTTGTATCAGAAAAAAAATTAATGAGGTCTTTAGTAAACAATTAATGGCTATACAAACTTCTAACATTCATATTATATTGATGAAATGTATGGGAATTTTCAATAGTACTTCAAACTTCTCTGTGTTTTCTTAAAATGGACAACACTCATATCTTTAGTATGTGTGTGTATATTTAACACATGATGATTACAACATTATTTATTTACATTTAAAATTTGCATACGGATCTTTATACCGTTTCATCCTCCTCCATACAAATATATTTATTTGATTAAAAGCCAATAATGTGTCGTTTCTTGGCTTTGGTTTGTGCTCAATATATGCAAATATATATATATATATATATATATATATATATTATATATATATATATATAAATGATATTTTAGTGTTCGTTTCGATCGTCATTGTCTAAAAATAACTATATTTGCATTTTGACGTGTCGGAAACTGCGAAACTGTTATAAAAACACTATTGATGTATTTTACAGCGCGTATAAATAAACAGGCTATTTCTCGACCATTAAAATAATATATAATACAACATGCATCATGGACAACACCCCTCCCTCAGAAAATTTATTGGTATGGTATTGATATTTTGCCTTGAGGCAAGTTACATGAACTTCCCGATATGTGTATATAATCGACTTGATCAATAATAAATAAATTAATTTATGAGCGAATAAAAGTATTCCGAGTGGATTTATTACACATAGTTGAAAACGAACGAACACGTTAACTCGGAGTATTTTCTAAAATCAAATTTTCAAAAATTAACAATTTTTATATTTGAACCAGTTTCCGTAGGATTTTAATTTAGGGTTTAGTATCTTCATTAAGACCAAATGAAGTAATTGCTGATTAATAAATTCTATAATATTCGTTCACACAGTGTGGATTATATTAAACAACGGCAAAACAAATATTGTTTTCGCAACTTCAGTCATCATGTAATAATTGTGTTTGAAGAACTTCATGTAATTAAAATTAACATACATTCATTGACTGCTTGTATTTTTTTTACTTTTTAGCTGGCGATATCTCATTCTTTGAACAGCTGTAATATATGTCTTGCCTATAAAATATTTTCTATTTTAATAACTTGAAAGATTTATAGAAACTACGAATAATATAGAAATAATTTCTAATTAATAAACTTACGTTTAGTACACGGCAGAAATGTTTTATTATTACAAACGGGAGAAAATATTCTAGATTCAGGCATTTTTCATTAAATCATGATTTGTACCACGATGTAACTTTAAAATGTGTATTTATCTATGCCGATTTCCTTGTTGATATCTGGTACGCATACAACGACAGATCACTATTCACATACATAACGACTAATCACAATCGACCCGTATGGAAATGATTTAATCGAGAGCGAATTATTTATTTTTATTCGACAATTTTTGAAAAACTTTTCAACGCAATTTCTCCCCTGAGACTGTCTTTCACATTATAAAATGAAATTCTATTTTACTATTGATCTAGATAGCTAAATCTACCCCAATGTTCAACATTTAGGTTTTTAATTCGTTTCGTGTCAGTGGATAAAAGATTATTATCACTTTGATTAATATGTTCAGCCTTTCTAATTAGATTACCATTTCCTGATTTATTAACCATGTGTCACGTTATATATATTATGTGTTCACTCTGTAATAAAATCAATGACGCATTCTAGCTGTTATATAATATGGATACACATTCGACCCTCCTATAACGCGCATTTAACGTACAATTTAGAGAGTTCTCATCTCAACTATCAACAATAATATTTTTACTTGCCGTAGGGTAAGTTATAGTAATCGCTAAAAAATGGAAAATAAAAAATTTTATATATCTTTACAAAAATTGATGTATGTGTGTGTGTATGTACGTGTGTGTATGTGTGTGCGTGTGTGTGTGCGGATACAAATTTTCGTCGACGATTTCAGGAACAAGGGTCAACCGATTTGTATAATTCCAAAAACATTCGATTCCTATTGATAAGGAGACATGCTGATTAGTTATTGGCAAAGACAGGTCGAGCCGTTTCGGAGACAAGTGCCAAAAGTGGCCAATTTTTGAGAGAACTGAGTGTCCGATTAGGTGATTCAAAAAACATTTTATTTGTATTGACAAGATGAAGAACTGATCAAATTTTCATGAAGGCAGGTCTAGCGGTTTCGGAGATCTAGTAAAAAAAGTGACAAAAAAGCCATTTGGCGGTCAAAAATGATCATTAGACATATGCACATCAAATTATCAGATGTTTCATTGAAATTTTAACAATAAGTATAGATTTTGTTTACATTCCTATGGGTTCCGTATCAATGTTTATCCATTAGACGCCGATGCGGCGCTTACGCGCTTCCATATTTCATCTCTATGCAGTTAAAGCAGTACTATTGCTTTAAAAAAAAATCAGAACTTCCAAATTATTTCAAAATAATGAAAACATATTTTTTCAAAAAGTCTTTTTTCCAAAAAAATATTTTTTTTTTAAATTTATAGTTTCTCAAAAATCTAATTTTTCAAAGTAATTTTTTTCAAAAATGTTAATCTTTTTTAAAAAAAAAATTGGTACGGGAAGTTCCAGCAATTTGCCTTAAGGCACGATGCCATGCGCCCCACTAGTTTTCAAAAATTTAAAAAAACTCAAAAATCGATTTTTTTCATGAAAAAAATTGAATCTTTTTTAAAAATTTTAATTTTTGGTACGGAAAATTTCAGCAATTTGTCTTGAGGCACGATGCCATGCACTACAAGTTTTCACTATTATCTCCATGGTTACTACATAGTTTTAGTTCAATACCACTATTACAGTTTCTTTGACAAACTTTAAAAAGATTTATCAAAATTCGAATAGCCGTTTGGGAGCAGTTCAGTGGCAACGCACTATATATATTTGGGTGGTCCTTCATATGGATATTTTTGTATTTTTTTGCTTCCAAGGGCTCAGATGCTTCCAAAATAATAAAAAAAAAATCTCTCAAAATTTTAAGTCTTAATATTAACTTTAAGATAGTCCGCACTCCAAACAAAAGTTTCTTATGGGTAAAATGCCATTTGTTTTTTGCAATTTTATAACTTAGCGACAAGTAAATCAAAATTTTTAGAATAACATTGTATTTACTGATTTTGATCGTGAATAAAAAATTTACAACAAAAATTTTATATGTTTTATCAAATAAGTAATTACTTAGGAAGAAAAACCAAGAAACTTTGGTTGGACTGCGGACTGTCTCAAAGTTAATATTAAGAGCTAAAACTTTTAGATAATTTTCTTTTATCAATTTGGAAGCATTTGAACCCCTGGGAGCAAACAAAAATCCACCCTAATCTATATATATAGCCATAATTAATTAATTTTTCTAAAGGTAAGCATTCCTAATTGACTGACTGATCACCTTAATTTCTTTACATTTCTTCCACAAATTTGTCGGCAAAGTGTCTAAATTACAAATGATGATCAACAAAAGGTGTGTCCCATCCAGCCAACCATCTATCCATTATATCACATATAAATATAATCATCTTGTAAAGAAAATAATGATTCCCTCTTCGACCTTGGCTAACCATCGTCGACATTAGAGCTTTAGTAGAAAAACACACGTGTAAATAAATGTATGAGTAAACTTCATATATTTTCTATGTAGATGTATTATTGTGGCGATATCAAGCAGGCTTGTTTTAATTTGTAAAAACAATTGGACATGTCATGTATATTTTTGATATCGAAATATTTTTATAGTCAATAAATTTGATATATTTTTTATGTTGGGAGTTAATAATTTATTATATTGTCATAATCATTACAACTCCCACATTATAATTTCCATTAGATTTCGTGCTAGTGTGTAATGATTCAAGATACGAGCTAGGTAACCCGATATATTTATATGGAGACAATAAAAAAACATTGCATCATAGAGTACATGATACTAGTTTTATGTTCGGAAATTGCGCATATACGAAATGACTAAGTGACGGAAAATCTTATTGTTAAATGTGTATCGAATGATATCAATATTTTTGTAGGTGTGACTTTTATCACGGTTCAGAGGAAAAATATAATAGTCAATAAATTTTAAACATTTCTAAACATAAATTGCTACTTTGATGCAACAAGAATGGCGCAAGGTGGATGCAATTGATCATGTGATCGATTTTTGAAGGATTTTTTGAATTCACCAACTATATTGTTAGATATTTAAGGAGCCTTTAAAATGATGTCTTTGTACTTTTTTTTCTATTTGCAATGTAGATCCAAACGTATTTTAATCTTCAAAAATGCTTTTTTTCCCATTATTTATTAGATTTTTTTTTCATTATTTTCTCATAAGATTTACTTTATTAGCTTCTGTATGAGATTCTTATATTATTTTGCTATTCGACAACAATTTTCTCTATATTTATTGATTTTTATTAAAATTTAAAAACAAATCTATTTCCAAAAAATAAAGATTAGGGTCTATTATTAAATAATTCTGGTATGTAAATAAAATGGCTTGGTTTTGCATTTTTGGAACTGGTTCATTTCATTTTGTGTAAAAAATTCAGTAATTTCAAAAAACGTTTGTATCAACTTAGTTGATTATTATTTTGAAGTGCTTAAGCAAATTTTTTACTGGAGAAAAATCTGTACAAAGACTTATTTTTATATATTTTTTTTTCAAATTTTCGAAAAGCAATCACAAATGAACAGTTCTGATCTCTATTTAAAAGGTTAACTCATCCAATTTTGCCTTTTTTTATTTTGAAAATTTTTCGTATACTGATGATATATTTTCAAATAAAAATGTAATAATTATTTGCTGGTTTTACTAAAAACAAAAGATAAAATACAATTATCTAATATTGACCAAAATTCTTATGATAAAAGTATTAAATTTTGCTTGAAATTTTTAATAAATATGTATATAAATCTGAACAAAATCAATTAAAAAAAATTAATGAAAAGTGATTTGATTAAATAAACTCTTTAATTTTGGAGGATTGTGAATGTCCTAAGTACTAATTTCTAGTTAAATAATTTATAAAATTGTAACTAAGATGTTTCAGGAATGTAACAAAATTGAATAATCTGCAATTGTTTCTAATATTATAAGGTCCTACAAAAGTCGGTATACTTGTAAAACACCTAAAATAATATGTTGTTTTTTTATTGATGAAGTCAATTATTTCATGCAATTGTTTAATAACAACCGAAAAGAGTTAAATAAATCACAAATATACATGCATCTGAATAAAAATTTATTTTACCAAAAAAAGAATTAGCCTTACTAGTATATTCAATTTTATTGTCGTAACACAATATAATATAAAAAAAAATTATTTACTACTTTTTTATAATTGATTTAAGACTTTCATTAATAGTTTCGTTAATTTAACCTATGGTCATTTGAGGGCATCCCAAACCAGTTGTTTTTTCTATTTGTGTTAATTTTAGTAGGTGTGACTTAGTAATTTTTGCAGCAAAGTCCTGAACGACCAACTTCATTTGATCATTTTTAGATCCAAATCTCAAGTAAAAACTACTGCTTGATATCAGGCCGTCTGAAGTTAGATATTGAATGCGACACTAGTGGGAACTAGATCTAGTTCTTACCACGAACCCATGGCTAGCTCCTTATCAATTACAAAATAAATTTATTATTCTTACAATTTGTATTAATATTATTTGATCTTTATGAAATTCTACTATCTCATATATTATTTTTACTGCGGCGATATAAATCAAATCTTTTCGTTTTGCTAATCTGACATCAGGGCCAACTAACTTACAAAAGTCGAATCAAACAGTCTTTCATTGTGTCATATTATTTCATTCATTCATTCATTGTATTATATTATGTACTATATTGCGTGCTAAAATGCCATTAAGAGGATCCAACAGAATAATTCTAGGCCATCAATGATGCAGAGCAATTGAAATAAAATTTTAGTAGGGGTCACCAATAAGCATACACTAGACACAGATGTTTAAAGATTGTGAAATAATAATAATAATAATATAAAAAAATACAACAAATTCTTGTGTATTTTTGATGATCGACCTAGGTCTTTCTGACTTAAATATAATTTTTATTATTTTGGGAACTGAAACTTTTATAACACTTAAAACTTACCATTATGTAAAAAATTGCATTTGAGTATCTAAAATCTAAATATCTATAATTCTGCCTTCAAGTTCTATTCATGGTCCATTAAGGAGCATTCATCACGTTCTCCTTTGTTATGAAACAAAATCATATATGGTTTATGGACTTCACGTACACGACAAAACAGTTTGTTTTGAATGAATTTATAGAAGGAGTTGTGTTGAAATATTTTGATGTATGCGACCATATTTATCAACAACAAATAACAAAGGTAAAATACATTTTCGAAGAATGAGTTAGTGGTCTGAGAAATCTCTGTCTGAGAACTATGAGTAAGGATTCAGAAATGTGCAGAGAAAATATAAAGATTGAGGACAGATTTTTTTCATTTATATATATATATATATATATATATATATATATATATATATATAATTCTGAATTTGAAGTCTGAATCAAATATCTTAGAAATCTCTTCTACTAAATCAAGTGTCCAGATTGCAATTTAGTTTATATAGGAGAAACGAGTCAGAATTTTATGAAGCGATGATAACAACAGAAAAATGGTTGAAAAAACCCTAGGCAATTTAAAACTATGCTTATTGACCACATTAATACTTCAAAACCCAATATTTTTAACCAAACTGTACTATATTTTAAAGAGAATTTATGCAAAAGACAAATGTGCAGGATTCAGAAATATGCAAAGAAAATGAGAACATATTTTTCTCATATATTTGTATTTGAAGTCTGAATCGAACGTCTTAGAAATCTCCTCTATCAAATCAACTGCCTAGATTGCAATCTAGTTTATATAGGAGAAACGAGCCAGAATTTTATAAGGCGATGACAACAACAGAAAAATGGTTTTAAAAAATCCACGACTACTTAAAACTATGCTCACTGACCACATTAATACTTCAAAACCCAATATTTTTCAACTGACTGTACTAAATTTTGGAGAAAATTTATACAAATGAGGAATCTGCGAAGAATGATTTTTAACAATTTTTAAGGATAGAACTATGCATAAAAAAATAAACCCAAAATGCTGTACATCACAAACATCTTTTATCTAGATAGTATTTCCAAATTTCTAACAAAACAATATAAATGTGCAAAATATTCACAATTAGTCCCAAACATGTCAGAATTTTAGTAAAAATATTTTCTTAAACATCCTTTCTTCATTATATTTCCAACTGGTTTACACTTGTATTGGACACTTACTATTTAAAATAATTTAATGATAGCATAATTGAGGCATATTTTTTTTACAAGTTATTATCTAGTAATCTTGCCACTTGACTGACAAACAATTTTGGGACAGGTGTTTCAAAAATTTTAACCGATTTTTTATTGAACAAAACTAACTAAACAATTTACCATAATTTAGAGACTCACTCTGTCCATCATACCTAAAAAAAACTATTTTTCTTACAATTAGAAAAATCTATAAAGCAAGGCTCCTAAAACTTTTACTAAAACAAAAACTCCTTTTAACATCAAACGCCTTAATAACCTGATCTATCAAATTAATTGTTCACATTGCAAATCAATTTACATTGGTGAAACTTAGCCAAAATTTGAAAAAACGACTTCTACAACACAAAAACAATTGAAAAAATCCAACACAATATAAAACTATGCTCACGGACCACATTTACATATTAAAAATATAACTTAAATTTAATTAATTAGACCATACTACATTTTGAAGAAAATTTATACAAAAGACGTATCTTTTATAACCATTTATAAAAATTTTTTAACATTTTCTAGTGCACCAATGGCACAATTTTAGCCTACACTATTTTACTAAAACACAAACTCTTTTTAATATCGAACGCCTTAGAAATCTGGTCTAGCAAATCAATTGTTTAGATTGCAAATCAATTTACATTGGTAAAACTTAGCCAAAACTTAAAAAAACGACTTCTGCAACACAAAAACAATTGAAAAAATCCCAAGCAATATAAAACTATGCTGAAGGACCACATTAAGATATTGAAAAATAACCTAAATTTTTTTAACCTCACATTTTAAAGAAAATTTATCCAAAAGACGCATCAGGAATAGATCTTTCATAAGCATTTATAGAATATTTTACAAGATTTTCTGGTGCTCCAATGGAAATTTTTATCAATTACCAAATCCTTGGCAAGCACTGTTCTAATAATTATTTTCCAGTTCTTAAGTCTTTCTTCTCAGACTGTTTATGGGCGTTTGAGACAAAGAAATATTGTTAGAGACAATGCATAATAAAATAATTCAGTGCAACAATAGAAAGAAAGTGCACAACCTAGGTACATACATACAATGATATATTTATAATATTATATTGAGGAAATTGTTTAATGATGTTTCTTGTCTGTTATAAATCTGTTGTGGGGTTTTATAGACCCGTTGTGAGAAAGGAGTTAAGAATTAAATTGAAAAACCAGAACATGGATACAATTGTAAGGGCAGGCAAATAATTAAACAATTTTATCAAGTCCCAGACAGTTTTGTCAATTGAAATTATAATCTCTAAGTACGAAGCCTCACAGAAAATATTTTCCACTACTTTCCTATATCTCTCCATCTAATTGAATTGAGTTTAGTCCAATTGACGAAACAATTGACTAGTTAGCAATAGACAGGAATTCCAATCTATCATTTACTCGTATATCGATATCAAATACAAGCCTTTTCTAATTCTAATATATGTGGCACATGTGTAGACAAACATTTATTCATCTAACATGATATGTCTTGAATATAAATATATCACAGTTGGTAAAAGGAAAGTTAACTTCCTTAATCCACTCTGGCAATCTATTATAGGTTGAAGTAGACAATAGAGCTGGTGGGTAAAATTAATTTATTGTAGACTAGCTGACCTGGCAAACGTTGTTTTGCTAAGTGAAGTATATTCTAAATAATTTCTTGAGTATCAAAAAAATTAATTCTTTAAGTGTATAAGGATTTGTTGTTTGAATGCTATATACAATGAGATATTATAAAAACAATAAACCCCATTAGTCTGTCTATATTTTGTCAATATAATCAAACTGAAGGTTTTATATACTTTCTATAGAAAACATGATATAATCCAATCCAAGTCTTTATTATGTCTTTCGACTTATTGATTGTTTCAAGTTTTTTAGGTTATTTTTGGATTCTGGATTTTGTGTATAACTGTAAATAATAATACTGAACTTATACAAAATTTTCAAATTGCTGCGAGGAGAGATAGAGAATGATTTAAGTATTTCTTCTGTGACATGCTTTTTGAAAAATTTCAAGTAACATTCGATGAATTAAAGTAAATTTAATAAAAACTATATATGTAGAGCAGGTAAAGGCACAAAGATCCAATTTGACTTTGAGCAAATATTAATTATATTATATAATCAAACCAATTATATCACAACAAACAACACATTTCGAACGAACAATTATCTGACTACGTTCAGTAAAACCGCCTTCTACTTCATTGTAGAAATGTGCTTTTTTGTCGTCTTCTAAAAATTTGTTATCTATACCTTTTTACCACATAGACGGTGTAACTTGGCCAAGTGGCAAACAGGTTTAAAGTATTATTTTAATTTTAAAGGTATTTTACAAAATAATTACATTTTTAACTAATGCTAAAAAACTACCAAGGAAAGAAAATACTTTTATTATAGATTTTCAAAGATTACCGTTTATCTCCCAATAGCAAAGTCATAAGAATCACGGTTATAGCTGATTATACATCTTTTTCCCTTTACTTTCAAATATTGTTGTTAAACAATGCTTAACTTTACTGGTTTTCGACACATCGGTGGTGGACATTTTTAACCCAGGACCTTCATATAGTACTATCTATTCTTCGATAAATTCTGGGAATTTATAACTGGGAAAATGTTATTCAATAAATGTCCCTTTCATCGATACCAAATTTAGGTTCTGAATTTAAATAACATAAATAAAATATAATTATAACCTGGAAAATGTTTTATAAATACCAATGAGTATATAATTATACAAATGAGATCTTTCAGAGCACCGTGTTTGAGAAAAATATGATTTTCAAAAAAAAGTGCTATAAGCCCAAAGCATTTTCATATTAACATTTCAAAAAAGTTAATATTTTGAGTTTACAGTAATACTTGAGGCCCGTTTACTAACGATTTTGTATATAAATAAAACTACAAACAAAACTACTTACTACAATTTAATCATAATTAAATAATATTCACATAGACATTCTATTAAACGTAATTGAACATCATCTGTCAAAAACGTTTGACATTTGACGTATTAGCCACCGTCTATTGTTTTATTCAAATTACGCTTCTACAAAAATTTTCAAATTAAAAATGTATAGTATCTACGCGATTTTGATATAATATCTCACCTTTCCGACCATTTCTGGATTGGCACGAAATTTGAAGACTAAGACTGGCCAAATCGGTTTAGCCGTTTTCGAGTTTTAGCAGATCATTTTATCGAGAGCTCATTTTTATATTTTATATAAGTTATATATGTATATGTATATATATATATATATATATATATATATATATAAATATATCCTGGTGCATTTTGTGTGAATTTCACCCCGATCTTTGGTATATAATGAAAGTGCGTGCACAATGTGTTTGCATGCAAGTAGTATGTATAATACAATTCACAAAGGCATTCTATTCTGTGGAGTAAACGAACGCGAATTCTGAATAAATCAAGTCGACTATACAAGTCGGAGAAGAATGCAGGCAAAAGCCTAGTAAAAGGCAACGGTAAAGTCTAGGAGGAAACCTAGACTAGGCAAAATTAATTATTATTGTAAAAATTAATTGATTCTTGAAATTTGAATCATTATGCTACTGAATCATACTGTCAAAATGTCATGTATTTGCTGTGCATTCCGGCGTTTTACACGTAAACTGCAACGTCACTCGTATGTTATGAAGCTGGGTCAGAAAGACCCTGTTATATAAGATCGGTTTTTTGGCATTTGTGCGGTTTTTAGGTGAAGTTTTCTATCTGACAATCTGACAAAAAACGCCTAACTGCACAGCAACCACATGGTTTTTGCCAATATTTAGTATGAAAAGTTCTTCTTAACTAGGCCTTGCCATAACATTGGTCTGCATAAGCATAAGTATCAATTTATTCTATATGATTTTGTATCAAATTCTGTCTTAATTTCATAACTATATTCTCAATTTCTCTGAACAATAGTCAGAAAATTATTATACAGTGAAATAGGCCAATGTTATGGCAAGGCTATGTTATGTATCATTTTTCATATAAAGTGGTACTAAAAATGCTGTCCAAATGCTACGTGATTGATGTTCAGTCAGGCGATTCCAATTTTTGAATAAAATGTGGACGCACATTTTGCACTTTTCTTTTAATCATAAAAACAAGGCTCAACCGATCTTCTTGCAAAACAAATCGAAAAAAAGATAGATGAAAAATTGATATATGGTTAAATGAATATTAAGTAGGTTGATAGATGATTAGATCGATAAATGAAGGAAGTTCTTATCAAGATTCATCGAATAAATCTGTCATAAATTTAGCTGTTTTTGATAAAATGTCGACTGAAGGTCAAATTTTGGCTTGCATACACACACACATACCTTTTCCAATTTCGAGAGAAACGATTCAGAATGACTTGCGACGTCAATAGAATAATGAATTAGCAAATCATTTGTTTTTCAACGAAAGTGGCAACCCAATGGTCAACCACTTTTTTTTAAGTAAAACTTCTTTAGGCGCGACTAAGGTGTAAATCCGTACAAATGCAACGGAAGTGGGTTACGGCAGATGAGGTGAGATAAGAGTCGAGTGCCAATGATTCGTCATTCGCATCTCTATGATATCATTTCTATACGGGTCGATTGTGATTATTAAATATTTTGAAGTTACATCGTAGTACAAATGTTGATTTAATGAAAAATGCCTGAATCTGAAGAATATTTTACCCTGTTCCTTGCAAATAATAAAACAAATTAATCATTTGTTTCGTGAACTAAACGTAAGATAATTGATTAGAAATTATTTCTATATTATTCGTAGTTTCTATAAATCTTTGAAGTTATTAAAATGAAAAATATTTTTTAGGCAAAACTGATATTACAGCTGTTCAAAGAATGAGATTGTATCGCCAGCGAAAAAGTAAAAAAATACAAGCAGTCAATGAATGTATGTTAATTTTAATTACACGAAGTTTTTCAAACACAATTACTTGATGAGTGAAGTTGCAAAAACAATATTTGTTTATGCGTTGTTTAACATAACCCACTGTGTGAACGATTATTACAAAATTTATAAATCAACAATTACTTCGTTTTTCTAATGAAGGTTTGTTTCTGAATGCTCATTACAATGACAAACCTATCAATTCATATTTGAAGTATAACTTTAATTTGAAAATTCAATATCATACTGCTTGATATGAAGCTGTCTGAACTAGTTTGTGTTATTCCACAATATTCAGAAAATCATCCATTAAAATACAAATTAACTACAAATTACGACACAATTATATTTATTCAAAAGAACAGAAATTGCGTAGTAATGTAGTATAATATAGTTCAGTTCCGAAATGTCAACACATCTGTGTGATCTAAATACCACGGTTCAAAAACATCACATCACATGGCGACAAAATTAAATATATGTAATATATACTATCTATACATACAGACAAATTATATGGATATTTTTATAATTGAGTGCAGTCAGCAATTTAATTTATAAATCGTTATTTTGATGAATAGAAGAAAAACTGGATGATGATGCATATAAATATTGCATGTATCGTATGAATATATAAGTTGATGGCACGAGAGTGATATCGAAGTATATAACTAGCAGATTTTATCAAACAATAGATTTTTTTTTAAATTTTGATCAGCAAAATATGATCTGTTGTGAAGTAATTCCTCATATTCTAGAATCATTAGAAAGCAAAGCACTGGTTATCAATTCTTTACATTTTCAGTTGAAATCCATTATCAAACTATTCATTTATTCATGTACCTATTAATTTTTATCCATCCACCAATCCATATATTGAATCCATATCAATTTCTCTATTTAATTTGTATCTATTCATCTAACCTATATATTGATCTAATTACCAATATATTTATTTATCTATCAATCTATCTAATTAGATATCTAACCTATCCATTCATCGATCTACCCATTTATTTATCTTGTACCCATTAATTTATATTTCTAAAAATCTAGCCATTAATCAATATATCTATATATAAATTTATCAGTCTAACAAAATATCCTTCTAACAATCATTCATCTATTGATCTATCAACTTATCTATTTATTAATCTATCCATACCTTCATCTCTCCATTAATCCATCTATCAATCTATGTATGATGTATCAAAAAATTTCTGTATCTACATATATTAAATAATCTATCTAATACTTAATCTACTGATATATCTATCTATTAATCTATATATTTATTCATTCCTCAAACAATCTATTTATCTACCTATCCACATATCTCTACATCTATCCATCTAGCAATCTATCCATTTATTCTATATTAATCTATTCATCTATTGATCTATTCATCTATCTATCTATAATATATATCTATCTATCTATAATAGATATATCTATAATATAGAAATTCTACATCATATAGTTTTATAGATTATAAAAAAACAAATACCAAAAAAAATATATGTATCAGTTGATATTAAAGATGCAACTTGTTTCGAAAGACGAATAAGGATATTTATTATTAATTTATTAATTCAGCAATTTCTTTAGAATATTAAAATTAAATTGAAAATAAAATTATTTCAGAATTGATAAAAATATACAATCGATTAAAAATCAAATTTATCGAATTTGACTGAAATAAATGTATGTCGTTATAGAACAAAATTTGGGAATGAAAAAAATATATATGATATAATATTTAAGGCTTAATGAATTTCAAAACATATTAGGTTTTAATTTTTTTTAATTTCAAAAAAGGTTCAAGACGTTTCAATTAAAATTAAAGCTTTTAAATTATAATTAAGGCTAAATGTAATTACGTAAAAGGTTCAAAGCATTATTATTATTCATTTATTATTCATTTATTTAATAATTTGTTTAGTTATAATTTCGTTTTATTATCTAGAACTTACAAGAGCAACGAAAAAAAAGTATGATAATAAGTTTAAGTAGTAAGTTATTGTAAAAAAGAAAAAAGAAAGAAAAAAATTTTTTAATGAGATTGTCTGACTTAAATCCTGTCTGTTAATTAAATTAAAATGATATAAAATTCATAAAGTTTAAAAGAATATAATTAATAGCAAAATAGCTTTTAGAATTATAAGTAATTTTGATTGCTGTTTATAAATTAATAATAAAAAAATTGAATATAAAACATAGAAAAAACAATAAGGTTAAAGAAAAGATTAGACATTTTTAATTTGGGTTTGATATAACTATGAAATTATTTGTTTGTACAATTACATTTAGATCAAAGATAGGTCTAATATTCAGATAAAATGTTAAATAAAATAAATTTACTTTATTTAGGAAATAATTTAGTTCAGCTGTATTATGTATTATATTTAGTACGTTGTAAAACGTCTATATATATATATATATATATATATATATATATATATATATATATATATATTTACCTTTATTTATTATTTTGTCAAACAAGACTTATAAAGTCTTATAATACAAAACTGTTTGCTTAGGTAATAAAAAGAACAATCAAATAAAGTAAACAATATACATAATAAGTAATAATAATTAAGAAACTAAAGGAAAAGTTATAAAATGAAGTAAAAAAAAAATGATAAATGAAACAAAATTTAAAAAATAAATGAACACAAATATATATATATATATATATATATATAACAAAAGTTTTTCATATATCTAATATACTTTTTTTCTAAATCTAATACCACATACCGTTATATGAAAAACGATCTGCACCGATAAATTTAATATCCGATATAATTTCAAACAACCAACCAATCTTCAAACAATACACTATAAACACTTTTATATAATATTAATATCAATATATATATATAATAACACTCACTTTAAACTATAATAAAACACAACTACTTTCAGTCCACCAATAATAACCAATGATAAAATAAATTAAAACAAAAACAATAATGAAAATATATAATAATTTTAATTAGCACTTAAAAATTTGTGTTATTACACTTTTGATTATATTATTAATAGTAAAACAAATACTACAAAAAACAATTTTTTGTTATATTCAAAAATCACATGTATACTTGTGTGTGTCGTTGCTTTTATTGATGCTGTTTTTTTAATTTCTTTATAAGTATCACACAAATTATGTTGAATTTTAAAAAAATGGTTAAAACACTGCTGATGAATAAACTGTATATGTATTAAAATTTTAATTGTATATTCAATATTTAAAAAAAACACAATAGTACAAAGTATACTAGGTAATAGTACTACTGCACTGGTCTATTTTTTTTGTAATTTTTACCAACGAGTTAAAATGCACTGCTAATAAACTGTTAGTATATGTATTAAAATTTAAATTGTATATTAAATATTTAAAAAATAGTTTTTTAACAAACACACAATAATACAAAACAAAGTGCACTACGCAAGAGTACTATACTATACTGATTGACTTTACTATCCACAAATGGTCTAATGTTTTTTTTTAAATTTTACCAACTATTGTACATAAATTTTTATTATTATTTTTTATACTGAAATGTGTATTTTATTTTTCACAGGTGATTTGTCGACACGAACAGACGAGGCGTGCGAACCGCGTCAGAGTCAACGCCAGACTGGCTGTGAGTCACGCGAAGAGTGACTCCGGCCGCTTCGGCGCAGCCGGAGGAAGCCATCGTTCGGGAATCGCAGATTCATATACTTGGGCACTTGCGAACAATATCAGGTGCGAAGCATTTAGAACACTTTTGATAAAGGAATCATAGACAAGAAAACTAGTGGTGCATGGCATCGTGGCTAAAGGCAAATTGCTGGATCTTCCCATACAGTAATTTAAAATCTTGGTACGGAACCCAAAAAAATTACACAAAATGTATACACATTGATAAAATCTTTATAAAATATCTGACAATTTCATGTACATAGTCCAATAAACATTTTTGACCGCCAAATGACTTTTTTTTTATTGCACAACTGCTTGAGATACCACATTCCAGGAGGCTCAAGCGTAAATCACCAATGGATAATATCCTAATCTAGCAAATTGTTTAATGGAACAATTTCTATATTATTTATAGTAAATCATCAAAAAATGTTAGTTAATTTAAAGTTTTTTTTGTAGTATTATTATATTATTTTATTATTTACTATCATTATATATTATTATTATTATTAGTTACTATTCTTATGTTATTATCTTTATTCTTATTTAGTTTATTCTTTTTAGTTTATATACATAAGCAAAGCAGCTCATAGAATGTAATTACTGTTCTGATTGCTGTATAATAATAAATGAATAAAAAAGACACTTTTTTAACTTCCCGTAGGGTAAGTTATAGTAATAGCGAAAAATCGAAAATGAAAATTTTTACATATCTTTACGTTTCAGAGGTTTCTGAACATTTTGGTATTCCTTATAATTAAAAAAAAATTATGTATGTGTGTGTGTGTGTGTGTGTGCGGATACAAATTTTCGTCGACGTCTTCGAGAACACTGATCAACCGATTTGAATAAATAAAAAAACATTCGATTTGTATCGATAAGGGGACGTGCTGTTTATTTTTTGGCGGAGGCAGGTTTAGCCGTTCCGAAGATACGGGGCAAAACGTGCCAAAAACGGTAACTCAGTTCTCAAGAGAATGGTGCTTCCGATTTTAATAATTCCAAAAACATTTTACTTGTATTGACAAGATGAACTGATTAAATTTTTAGAAAGGTAGGTCCAGCGGTTATGGACTCTCAAAAAATAAGTTAAAAAAATGTCATTTGGCGGTCAAAAATGTTTATTGGACATATGTACATCAAATTATCAGATATTTTATAGAGATTTTAATAATGCGTACACATTTTGTGTAAATTTTTTTGGGTTCCGTACCAAAATTTTTAATTACGGTACGGGAAGTTTCAGCAATTTGCCTTAAGGCACGATGCCATACACCCCACTAGTTTTTTTTTAAATTCAGATTTTTTGAACATTTTTGAATTTTTCTTTTTTAAACATTTGAATAGTTTGAAAAAAATCGACTTTTGACAGTTTTAAAATCCATGCAAGTCGTTTTATCAATAGTGTCGAATATGTCGAGAAAATTTATTTGATTTATATAGTTAAATGAATTTTAAACATTATAAATCTTGATAAAATTTTTAATAATATGTTTTTTTTGCAATTGCTATAACTTTCGCTAGGGAAGTTAAAGATTATAAATTTAGAATGATTTAGAAATATAATAGTATAGTTATTGGTTTACTCTACCACTAGTAATAATTAATTAATATTATCACTAAAATTTCATATTATATTTTGAAATTTTTGTCCTCCACTAAAAAATATTTTTTTGCACATCTTTACGTTTCCGAACAGATGCAGAGAAAAAAGTGAGAAAAATCGTCAGTTTTTTTAGAAAACTGTCCAGCGTTTTTAAAAAGTTCCAGCGGGTTTGGAGAAGCATATTTTTTTGTATCAAAAATTGACATTTGTTGATCAAATGTGATCTTCAAAACTCATTATTATCAATTATTTATAGACAATGAGAATTATCGGAGAATAGGTATACAACTTCATAGGTTGAAAAGCAGAAAATAAGAAGTGCAGAATGGTAAGCAGTAGGCAGATTCAACTGGTAGACATGTAAAATCAGGTAATTCAGGTAAATGTGTAGAAAGGGAGACGTACAGACATATAGACTGGTAGACTGATAAACTGATAGACAGGTAAACAGCTAAAAAATAGACTAGTAGACAGGAAAACAGGACAGGTAGAATAAGTACACAGATAGGCGGGAATAACTGTAGAGAGGTAGACTTGTAAACAGGTAGACAGGTAATTAAAACAAAAAAAAGGTAGGCAGGTAGATCATATAATTTAAAAAATGTTATTGAATAAATCGATACAACGCAAAATACCACATACAACTAACTATATATGGTTTTTACATACTAACCAACACTGGCATATTTATTATTTAACCATCTAATCTACTAATAACATTTTATTTATGAACGCAGTTATACGTGGCTAAATTCTGAAGATAATATCATCATTAATTAATAAATGAAAATATTTAATTATGTATGTATAAAACAGTTGTAAATCATTGAACTTTTTTTTCCCTCGAATATAATAGGTTGTCAAATATATCCCTTTCCGCCTTTTTGTATCAACCAAGAGCAAAAAAGCGGAAGGGAGATATTTGACAACCTAATATAATTCTGGTACGGGAAGTTCGAGCAATTTGCCTTAAGGCACGATGCCATATACCAACTAGTTATTGCATAATTAGTATTGCGAACAATAATATAAATTTTTAAGAGCTAAATTTCAGAACTCTGAGGCATGAAGACAGATATTTAAGAATGTACAAGGAAAGGAGAAGGGTAATAAAATGTGGTGCTCTCACGCCTTCAATCTCAATAACAATAACAACAATTGTCATCATCATAATATTTTTTTTTATTTATTCTTATAACTAATCTGAACCTTGGGTTCAATGAGGTTATTTGCTGACGTGTACAGGGCTTTTAGAAACAACCCCAGTGGGGAATTTCCTTACATAAATATATTGATTGTTAATTTATTAACTTCCCGTAGGGCAAGTTCTAGTAGTCGCAAAAAAAATCGAAAAAGGAAATTTTTATATATCTTTACGTTTCAGAGGTTTCTGAACATTTTGGCATACCTTAGAAAAAATGGATGTATGTGTTGTGTGTGTGTGTGTGTGTTGTATGTGTGTGTATATGTGTGTGTGTATGTATGTGCGGATACAAATTTTCGGGAACACGGATCAACCGATTTCAATAATTCAAAAAAAATTCGATTTGTATTGATAAGGAGACGTGCTGATTAGTTTTTGGCGAAGGCAGGTCTAGCCGTTCTGAAGATACGGGCCAAAAGTGCCAAAAACGGTACCTCCGTTTTTAAGAGAACGGAGCGTCCGATTTGAATAATTCAAAAAACATTATTTGTATTGACAAGATAAAGAATCGATACAATTTTCATGAAGGTACGCCCAGCGGTTTCGGAGATATAGAGGAAAAAGTAAAAAAATGAGCCATTTGGCGGTCAAAATGATCATTAGACATATGCACATCAAATTATCAGATATTTTATAGAGATTTTAACAATAAGTATACATTTTGTTAACATTCCTATGGTTCCGTACCAATGCTTATGCGTTAGACAGCGACGCGGCGCTTACGCGCTTTATATTTGTCTTATGCAGTTAAAGCAGTACGATTGCTTTGAAAAAAAAGTTCAGATCTTCCACAATATGTCAAAATAAAGAAAAAAAATTTTTTTTTCAAAAAAAAAATTTTTTTTTTTCAAAAAAAAACTAATTTTTTGTCCAATTTATAGTTTTTCAAAAATCTTATTTTTTCAAAGTAATTTTTTTTCAAAAATGTTAATCGTTTTTAAAAAAATAATAATTTTTGGTACGGGAGTTTCCAGCAATTTGCCTTAAGGCACGATGCCCTAATTGCCTTAAGACAGAATTCCACTTACAGCTAGTTAATCTTGCGGCCACTTTCTTTTTAGTCTTCTCGTTGGTACTTGTTTCAGCAGGTCTATTATTAGAGTGTTTGGATGGTATGCACTCTTTTGATGATATTTCGTACTTCTCTCCTTGATAACTTCTTGTATATATTTGATGTTTAGGATCATCATGATAAATAAGCAATAATATTAAATAATATTTTATTCCCCAAGTGTCCATTATTCCTGTATCATGTTATTGACTCAGTTCGTACAAACGAATGCGCGCGCAAACCCGGCGAAGTCACAAGTCTGCGCTTGTGATACGAAGGAACGACGGCGGCGTTTCTGGCTGCAACTATACCGGTGTCGGTGTCGGTGTCGGCTTCAAATTCGCTGATTTATCATTTTTTTACCTTTGTGCGTTGTTGTCATTATCATCATCACACATCACATATGTTTTGCTGTCATATCGTATCGTATCTTCCGTTTAAATTTTAAGGCTGACGCTACGGAAAGTACAATTGGAGGCGCCGAATCGACAGAACGGGAAATTGAATTGGATAGAAATTGTGTGCAAATGATGACTTGGGGAATAGATGTGTATATATATATATACATATACATATATATATATATATATATATATATATTAGTTAACCCGACAGACGTTGTCCTGTACCCACATCTATAATTTTTTTTTTTTTTAACTTCCCGTAGGGTAAGTTATTGTAATGGGCCGAAAATCGGAATTGAAAATTTTAACTTTTCTCGACGTTTTGAGGTTTCTGAACGTTTTGGCATACCTCAGAAAAAATGGATGTGTGTGTGTGTGTATGTGTGTGGTGTGTGTATGTATGTATGGATACAAATTTCCAGTCACGTTTTAGGGCGCACGGATCAACCGATTTCAATGGTTCAAAAAACATTCGATTCCTATTGATAGGGAAAAGAGCTGATTAGTTTTTGGCAAAGGCAGGTCCAGCCGTTTCGGAGATACGGAGCAAAGAGTGCAGAAAATAGAAATCGAATTTTTGAGAGAACGGAGTATCCGATTTGAATGATCTAAAAAACATTCAATTAGTAATGATTGGGAAAAGTGCTTTTTAGTTTTTCGCAAGGCAGGCGCAGCCATTCGAAGATACGGAGCTAAATATGTAAAAAATGGCAGTTTTTGAGAGAACTAAGCGTCCGATTTAAATGATTCAAAGAACTTTCTGCTTGTCTTAACAAAATAATCGATTTTGGAAAAAAAAAGTTTGTTCCAATTTTTTTTTAGTTTTTTGTATATCGAAAATATTTCAGATTTTATTTTTAATTCTGACTATAGTTCTATTATACTTTACAAATAATTTCAACTCTGCAATTCAGTTTATATAATTCTCATAAATATTAGACAATGTTGTAATATTATAATAATCTATTTGAAAACATTCAGTATTCCTCGAACATTTCGTTACGGTACGGGAAGTTCCAGCAATTTGCCTTAAGGTACGATGCCAAATTGCCTCAAGACAGAATTCCACTTACAGCTAGTTATTTATGTATTTGGTATAATTAATACATACTGTATCTCAGTCAGACAATTGTTCTGGTATGAGAGATCACAGCAATTATAACAAAAATAAAATCTAAATTTTATGTAACAGACTTAAACATTAAGACATATTTTTTACTTATACTATTATACACACATATATACACACACAGAACGCTTGCGCACATACATACATACTTATACTTAATGTAATTTTACAAATCAGAGTAGTATAGTATTAAAATAGGGATTTTAACTCATTTGTTTCATTTGTCTCTTCGTAATTTTTCAATTTGATTTTGAAACTGTTTAGGTCTGTCATTGTCTTTAGTTCGTCCGGTAGTTTATTGTAAAGGTTGCTTGCACTTCTCAGAGGACTAGCAAGTCCTTTACTACTCGATTTAGCATGTTTCATGTGAAAGTTTCGGTTTTGTCTTGTTTGATGGTCATGTATATCTTGGTTTGTCTCTATTGTGGCAAGTTTTGATTTTGTTATTTTTTATTTGAATATTAGTATGCATTTTTCTATTTCTATTGTTTTGTGTAGTGGTATGTTCAAAAGTTTTTTTAA
>NW_020539727.1:13792050-13828813 GCF_003426905.1 Ctenocephalides felis | reverse complement strand
GTGATTGATGTTCAGTCAGGCGATTCCAATTTTTGAATAAAATGTGGACGCACACATTTTGCACTTTTCTTTTAATCATAAAAACAAGGCTCAACCGATCTTCTTGCAAAACAAATCGAAAAAAAGATAGATGAAAAATTGATATATGGTTAAATGAATATTAAGTAGGTTGATAGATGATTAGATCGATAAATGAAGGAAGTTCTTATCAAGATTCATCGAATAAATCTGTCATAAATTTAGCTGTTTTTGATAAAATGTCGACTGAAGGTCAAATTTTGGCTTGCATACACACACACATACCTTTTCCAATTTCGAGAGAAACGATTCAGAATGACTTGCGACGTCAATAGAATAATGAATTAGCAAATCATTTGTTTTTCAACGAAAGTGGCAACCCAATGGTCAACCACTTTTTTTTAAGTAAAACTTCTTTAGGCGCGACTATGGTGTAAATCCGTACAAATGCAACGGAATTGGGTTACGGCAGAGATGAGTGAGATAAGAGTCGAGTGCCAATGATTCGTCATTCGCATCTCTATGATATCATTTCTATACGGGTCGATTGTGATTATTAAATATTTTGAAGTTACATCGTAGTACAAATGTTGATTTAATGAAAAATGCCTGAATCTGAAGAATATTTTACCCTGTTCCTTGCAAATAATAAAACAAATTAATCATTTGTTTCGTGAACTAAACGTAAGATAATTGATTAGAAATTATTTCTATATTATTCGTAGTTTCTATAAATCTTTGAAGTTATTAAAATGGAAATATTTTTTAGGCAAGACAGATATTACAGCTGTTCAAAGAATGAGATTGTATCGCCAGCGAAAAAGTAAAAAAATACAAGCAGTCAATGAATGTATGTTAATTTTAATTACACGAAGTTTTTCAAACACAATTACTTGATGAGTGAAGTTGCAAAAACAATATTTGTTTATGCGTTGTTTAACATAACCCACTGTGTGAACGATTATTACAAAATTTATAAATCAACAATTACTTCGTTTTTCTAATGAAGGTTTGTTTCTGAATGCTCATTACAATGACAAACCTATCAATTCATATTTGAAGTATAACTTTAATTTGAAAATTCAATATCATACTGCTTGATATGAAGCTGTCTGAACTAGTTTGTGTTATTCCACAATATTCAGAAAATCATCCATTAAAATACAAATTAACTACAAATTACGACACAATTATATTTATTCAAAAGAACAGAAATTGCGTAGTAATGTAGTATAATATAGTTCAGTTCCGAAATGTCAACACATCTGTGTGATCTAAATACCACGGTTCAAAAAACATCACATCACATGGCGACAAAAATTAAATATATGTAATATATACTATCTATACATACAGACAAATTATATGGATATTTTTATAATTGAGTGCAGTCAGCAATTTAATTTATAAATCGTTATTTTGATGAATAGAAGAAAAACTGGATGATGATGCATATAAATATTGCATGTATCGTATGAATATATAAGTTGATGGCACGAGAGTGATATCGAAGTATATAACTAGCAGATTTTATCAAACAATAGATTTTTTTTTAAATTTGATCAGCAAAATATGATCTGTTGTGAAGTAATTCCTCATATTCTAGAATCATTAGAAAGCAAAGCACTGGTTATCAATTCTTTACATTTTCAGTTGAAATCCATTATCAAACTATTCATTTATTCATGTACCTATTAATTTTTATCCATCCACCAATCCATATATTGAATCCATATCAATTTCTCTATTTAATTTGTATCTATTCATCTAACCTATATATTGATCTAATTACCAATATATTTATTTATCTATCAATCTATCTAATTAGATATCTAACCTATCCATTCATCGATCTACCCATTTATTTATCTTGTACCCATTAATTTATATTTCTAAAATCTAGCCATTAATCAATATATCTATATATAAATTTATCAGTCTAACAAAATATCCTTCTAACAATCATTCATCTATTGATCTATCAACTTATCTATTTATTAATCTATCCATACCTTCATCTCTCCATTAATCCATCTATCAATCTATGTATGATGTATCAAAAAATTTCTGTATCTACATATATTAAATAATCTATCTAATACTTAATCTACTGATATATCTATCTATTAATCTATATATTTATTCATTCCTCAAACAATCTATTTATCTACCTATCCACATATCTCTACATCTATCCATCTAGCAATCTATCCATTATTCTATATTAATCTATTCATCTATTGATCTATTCATCTATCTATCTATAATATATATCTATCTATCTATAATAGATATATCTATAATATAGAAATTCTACATCATATAGTTTTATAGATATAAAAAAAACAAATACCAAAAAAAATATATGTATCAGTTGATATTAAAGATGCAACTTGTTTCGAAAGACGAATAAGGATATTTATTATTAATTTATTAATTCAGCAATTTCTTTAGAATATTAAAATTAAATTGAAAATAAAATTATTTCAGAATTGATAAAAATATACAATCGATTAAAAATCAAATTTATCGAATTTGACTGAAATAAATGTATGTCGTTATAGAACAAAATTTGGGAATGAAAAAAAATATATGATATAATATTTAAGGCTTAATGAATTTCAAAACATATTAGGTTTTAATTTTTTTTAATTTCAAAAAAGGTTCAAGACGTTTCAATTAAAATTAAAGCTTTTAAATTATAATTAAGGCTAAATGTAATTACGTAAAAGGTTCAAAGCATTATTATTATTCATTTATTATTCATTTATTTAATAATTTGTTTAGTTATAATTTCGTTTTATTATCTAGAACTTACAAGAGCAACGAAAAAAAAGTATGATAATAAGTTTAAGTAGTAAGTTATTGTAAAAAAGAAAAAAGAAAGAAAAAAATTTTTAATGAGATTGTCTGACTTAAATCCTGTCTGTTAATTAAATTAAAATGATATAAAATTCATAAAGTTTAAAAGAATATAATTAATAGCAAAATAGCTTTTAGAATTATAAGTAATTTTGATTGCTGTTTATAAATTAATAATAAAAAAATTGAATATAAAACATAGAAAAAACAATAAGGTTAAAGAAAAGATTAGACATTTTTAATTTGGGTTTGATATAACTATGAAATTATTTGTTTGTACAATTACATTTAGATCAAAGATAGGTCTAATATTCAGATAAAATGTTAAATAAAATAAATTTACTTTATTTAGGAAATAATTTAGTTCAGCTGTATTATGTATTATATTTAGTACGTTGTAAAACGTCTATATATATATATATATATAATATATATTATATATATATATATATATATATATTTACCTTTATTTATTATTTTGTCAAACAAGACTTATAAAGTCTTATAATACAAAACTGTTTGCTTAGGTAATAAAAAGAACAATCAAATAAAGTAAACAATATACATAATAAGTAATAATAATTAAGAAACTAAAGGAAAAGTTATAAAATGAAGTAAAAAATAAAAATGATAAATGAAACAAAATTTAAAAAATAAATGAACACAAATATATATATATATATATATATATATATATATATATACAAAAGTTTTTCATATATCTAATATACTTTTTTTCTAAATCTAATACCACATACCGTTATATGAAAAACGATCTGCACCGATAAATTTAATATCCGATATAATTTCAAACAACCAACCAATCTTCAAACAATACACTATAAACACTTTTATATAATATTAATATCAATATATATATATAATAACACTCACTTTAAACTATAATAAAACACAACTACTTTCAGTCCACCAATAATAACCAATGATAAATAAATTAAAACAAAAACAATAATGAAAATATATAATAATTTTAATTAGCACTTAAAAAATTGTGTTATTACACTTTTGATTATATTATTAATAGTAAAACAAATACTACAAAAAACAAATTTTGTTATACTCAAAAATCACATGTATACTTGTGTGTGTCGTTCCTTTTATTAATGCTGTTTTTGTTAATTTATTTATAATTATCACACAAATTATGTTGAATTTTAAAAAAATGGTTAAAACACTGCTGATGAATAAACTGTATATGTATTAAAATTTTAATTGTATATTCAATATTAAAAAAAAACACAATAGTACAAAGTATACTAGGTAATAGTACTACTGCACTGGTCTATTTTTTGTAATTTTTACCAACGAGTTAAAATGCACTGCTAATAAACTGTTAGTATATATGTATTAAAATTAAATTGTATATTAATATTTAAAAAATAGTTTTTTACAAACACACAATAATACAAAACAAAGTGCACTACGCAAGAGTACTATACTATACTGATTGACTTTACTATCCACAAATGGTCTAATGTTTTTTTAAATTTTACCAACTATTGTACATAAATTTTTATTATATTTTTTATACTGAAATGTGTATTTTATTTTTCACAGGTGATTTGTCGATACGAACAGACGAGGCGTGCGAACCGCGTCAGAGTCAACGCCAGACTGGCTGTGCTGTGAGTCACGCGAAGAGTGACTCCGGCCGCTTCGGCGCAGCCGGAGGAAGCCATCGTTCGGGAATCGCAGATTCATATACTTGGGCACTTGCGAACAATATCAGGTGCGAAGCATTTAGAACACTTTTGATAAAGGAATCATAGACAAGAAAACTAGTGGTGCATGGCATCGTGGCTAAAGGCAAATTGCTGGATCTTCCCATACAGTAATTTAAAATCTTGGTACGGAACCCAAAAAAATTACACAAAATGTATACACATGATAAAATCTTTATAAATATCTGACAATTTCATGTACATAGTCCAATAAACATTTTTGACCGCCAAATGACTTTTTTTTTATTGCACAACTGCTTGAGATACCACATTCCAGGAGGCTCAAGCGTAAATCACCAATGGATAATATCCTAATCTAGCAAATTGTTTAATGGAACAATTTCTATATTATTTATAGTAAATCATCAAAAAATGTTAGTTAATTTAAAGTTTTTTTGTAGTATTATTATATTATTTTATTATTTACTATCATTATATATTATTATTATTATTAGTTACTATTCTTATGTTATTATCTTTATTCTTATTTAGTTTATTCTTTTTAGTTTATATACATAAGCAAAGCAGCTCATAGAATGTAATTACTGTTCTGATTGCTGTATAATAAATGAATATAAAAAGACACTTTTTTAACTTCCCGTAGGGTAAGTTATAGTAATAGCGAAAAATCGAAAATGAAAATTTTTACATATCTTTACGTTTCAGAGGTTTCTGAACATTTTGGCATTCCTTATAATTAAAAAAAAATTATGTATGTGTGGTGTGTGTGTGTGTGCGGATACAAATTTTCGTCGACGTCTTCGAGAACACTGATCAACCGATTTGAATAAATAAAAAAACATTCGATTTGTATCGATAAGGGGACGTGCTGTTTATTTTTTGGCGGAGGCAGGTTTAGCCGTTCCGAAGATACGGGGCAAAACGTGCCAAAAAACGGTAACTCAGTTCTCAAGAGAATGGTGCTTCCGATTTTAATAATTCCAAAAACATTTTACTTGTATTGACAAGATGAACTGATTAAATTTTTAGAAAGGTAGGTCCAGCGGTTATGGACTCTCAAAAAAATAAGTTAAAAAAATGTCATTTGGCGGTCAAAATGTTTATTGGACATATGTACATCAAATTATCAGATATTTTATAGAGATTTTAATAATGCGTACACATTTTGTGTAAATTTTTTTGGGTTCCGTACCAAAATTTTTAATTACGGTACGGGAAGTTTCAGCAATTTGCCTTAAGGCACGATGCCAACCCCACTAGTTTTTTTTTAAATTCAGATTTTTTGAACATTTTTGAATTTTTTTTTTTTTAAACATTTGAATAGTTTGAAAAAAATCGACTTTTGACAGTTTTAAAATCCATGCAAGTCGTTTTATCAATAGTGTCGAATATGTCGAGAAAATTTATTTGATTTATATAGTTAAATGAATTTTAAACATTATAAATCTTGATAAAATTTTTAATAATATTTTTTTTTTGCAATTGCTATAACTTTCGCTAGGGAAGTTAAAGATTATAAATTAGAATGATTTAGAAATATAATAGTATAGTTATTGGTTTACTCTACCACTAGTAATATTAATTAATATTATCACTAAATTTTCATATTATATTTTGAAATTTTTGTCCTCCACTAAAAAATATTTTTTTGCACATCTTTACGTTTCCGAACAGATGCAGAGAAAAAAGTGAGAAAAATCGTCAGTTTTTTTAGAAAACTGTCCAGCGTTTTTAAAAAGTTCCAGCGGGTTTGGAGAAGCATATTTTTTTGTATCAAAAATTGACATTTGTTGATCAAATGTGATCTTCAAAACTCATTATTATCGATTATTTATACAAAATGAAAATTATTTGTAAATAGGTATACAAGTTTACAGGTTGAAAAGTAGAAAATAAAAAAAAGTAGAACAGTAAGCAGTAGGCAGATTCAACTGGTAGACATGTAAAATTAGGTAATTAGGTAAATGTGTAGAAAGGGAGACGTACAGACATATTGACTGGTAGACTGATAAACTGATAGACAGGTAAACAGCTAAAAAATAGACTAGTAGACAGGAAAACAGGACAGGTAGACATGTAGAGAGGTAAACAGCTAGGCAGGCAGACAAACAGAAAAATGAATAAGTACACAGATAGGCGGGAATAACTGTAGAGAGGTAGACTTGTAAACAGGTAGACAGGTAATTAAAACAAAAAAAAGGTAGGCAGGTAGATCATATAATTTAAAAAATGTTATTGAATAAATCGATACAACGCAAAATACCACATACAACTAACTATATATGGTTTTTACATACTAACCAACACTGGCATATTTATTATTTAACTATCTAATCTACTAACATTTTATTTATGAACGCAGTTATACGTGGCTAAATTCTGAAGATAATATCATCATTAATTAATAAATGAAAATATTTAATTATGTATGTATAAAACAGTTGTAAATCATTGAACTTTTTTTTCCCTCGAATATAATAGGTTGTCAAATATCTCCATTTCGTCTTTTTGTATCAAACCAAGAGCAAAAAAGCGGAAGGGAGATATTTGACAACTTAATATAATTCTGGTACGAGAAGTTCGAGCAATTTGCCTTAAGGCACGATGCCATATACCAACTAGTTATTGCATAATTAGTATTGCGAACAATAATATAAATTTCTTTAAGAGCTAAATTTCAGAACTCTGAGGCATGAAGACAGATATTTAAGAATTGGAATTTAAGAATGTACAAGGAAAGGAGAAGGGTAATAAAATGTGGTGCTCTCACGCCTTCAATCTCAATAACAATAACAACAATTGTCATCATCATAATATTTTTTTTTATTTATTCTTATAACTAATCTGAACCTTGGGTTCAATGAGGTTATTTGCTGACGTGTACAGGGCTTTTAGAAACAACCCCAGTGGGGAATTTCCTTACATAAATATATTGATTGTTAATTTATTAAATCTTGCGGCCACTTTCTTTTTAGTCTTCTCATTAGCAGGTCTTTTATTAGAGTGTTTGGATGGTATGCACTCTTTTGATGATATTTCGTACTTCTCTCCTTGATAACTTCTTGTATATATTTGATGTTTAGGATCATCATGATAAATAAGCAATAATATTAAATAATATTTTATTCCACAAGTGTCCATTATTCCTGTATCATGTTATTGACTCAGTTCGTACAAATGCGAATGCGCGCGCAAACCCGGCGAAGTCACAAGTCTGCGCTTGTGATACGAAGGAACGGCGGTGGCGTCTCTGGCTCTGTATACTGGCTGCAACTATACCGGTGTCGGTGTCGGCTTCAAATTCGCTGATTTATCATTTTTACCTTTGTCGTTGTTGTCATTATCATCATCACAAACGACACATGTTTTGCTGTTATATCGTATCTTCCGTTTAAATTTTAAGGCTGACGCTGCGGAAAGTACAATTGGAGGCGCCGAATCGACAGAACGGGAAATTGAATTGGATAGAAATTGTGTGCAAAATGATGACTTGGGAAATAGATATATATATATATATATATATATATATATATATATATATATCTACATATATATAAAAATAAGTAGGGTTTTCCTTCCTGACAATTTAACTCCAGAACGCACAAACCGATTTCGACAATTTTGCATTCGTTGGAAAGGTCTCGGGCTTCGCAAGGTTTATATCTAAGAAAATTAGTGGTGCATAGCATCGTGCCTTAATGCAAATTCCTGGAACTTCACGCACCGTAATTAAAAATTCGAATAATGACATTAATGAGAATTATCAGAATCATGCTTGGTTAAGTCAACGAGCAATTCTTGCCGCAAAGAATAATGATGTACACGCACTGAATTTCACCATTCAATAAAAAATTGCTGGCGACTTGGTGACATACCAATGATTCTGACTGGTCTTCCGTTTGACTTCAAACGATTGCAATTTTCAGTTCGCCTTGCGTTCGCAATAACCGCAAGGCCAATCGCTTAGTGTTGGCGGGATAAATTTCAAATAGATTATTTAGAAAATCATTGTTTTTCACATGGGCAGTTATCCGTTGCCTATTCACGAGTTGGTAAACCATCTGCTTTGTTTGTGTTTACGTCAGACCAAAAAACAAAAAATGTGGTTTACCAAAGAGCACTTCAATGAAACGGATAATTTGCGGATTCACTTTCATTTACTTAGAGAAGTTCAACTAAAAAACACTTCATTTTTGTAATCGAAATAAATTCATTACTGTTGTGTAATAAAATCAATTTTTTCCTTTTCAAACATAAAACAAACAAAAAATTTCTTCATTTTTCTCACGAAACCATCTGGTGGCGAAACGGAGTTTGTCGGGTTTGCTAGTATATATATATATATATATATATATAATATATATATATACTAGATGACCGACAGACGTTGTCCTGTACCCACGTCCACAATTCCAAACTTTCAAGTTTTTTAATATCCTATCCTAATAAGGATTATTCGTATAAATAAACATATAGAAGCAATTATTTCTATATTTTTCGCGAGGAGGAAACAAGCCTCTGTTTATATTTTTTAATTGTAGTACAAATGAAATATTTTCATAGCCACTTGTTTATACATAATTTATATATAAGAATGTGTTTTTCTCGCATACGCAATTTAATAATATTGATTAAATTACTTAGGAATCCGATAACAAACGATTTAATCTCAAATTGTTAAAAATAATCAAATAGAAAAGTTATTGTTTATTAAAAATAAAATGTGTTACATTAGTTCGTGGAAAAGTAAATATTGAAAATATTTTTACTTGATTTTGTTTGACTTCTTTAGTACATATGCACCGATAAAGACAAATAACTAGTAGGGTGTATGGCATCGTGCCTCAAGGCAAATTGCTGGAACTTCCCGTACCGTAACAAAATGTTCGAGGAATACTGAATGTTTTCAAATAGATTATTATAAATATTGTAACATTGTCTAATATTTATGAGAATTATTTAAACTGAGTTGCAAAGTTGAAATTATTTGTAAAGTATATTAGAACTTTAGTCAGAATTAAAAATTAAATCTGAATTATTTCCGATATACAATACAAAATTGAAAAAAACATAGTAACTTCAGGAAGTTAAAAAAATTTTAAACAAAAATTTATTTTTCCAAAATCAATTATTTTGTTAAAACAAGCAAAAAGTTCTTTGAATCATTTAAATCGGATGCTCCGTTCTCTCAAAAATTCGATTTTGAGCTCTTTGTCGCTCCAGCTGCTGGACCTGCCTTTGCCAAAAACTAATCAGCACATCTCCCTATCAATAGGAATCGAATGTTTTTTTAACAATTCAAATCGGTTGATCCTTGCGCCCGAAAACGTGGACGAAAAAATGCGGACACACAAAACACACACACACACGCAACCATTTTTTCTGAGGTATGCCAAAATGTTCAGAAACCTTCAAAACGTCGAGAAATGCAAAAATTTTCAATTTCGATTTTTGGACGATTGCAATAACTTACCCTATGGGAAGTTAAAAAAGTGAAAGAAGAATAAAGTTTTTTGTAATTTTTTTCTGGAAAGAAAAGGAAACTGGGTTGAATTTATATTGGCAAAACAGTATCTTCAGCACGACGTATTTGAAAAAAAAAATACAAAAAACTGAAAGGATATGATTCGTGTGAGAATTTTAAATTTATATTTTTGTTTTTAAAACAAATTCTTAATTTTACATATCATATAAAATTTACTATTTGAGAAAGAAGGAAAAAGTGTAAATAAAATATAATAACAACAAGTGCATCACTTCATTTTGCTCTATAAAAATTTATTGTATTATGAAATTATAGTTGTTCTTAAACTATTGGACGTTTGGATGTGTATTATTATTTTTATTAATTAATATTTTTCTTCAGTTATTTTATGTTTTATCTGCTGGTACAGTTACTGGTAATTAGTTTTAAGCCAAACGACCAAAGATTGTTAATTGGATGTTTCTATTAATATCACATATGCTCCAGAAAAAGTGTTTAAACAGATGCTGGAAACAGTTTTGGTAGAATAGATTATTTTAAAATGACCAAAAAAATCCTAAAACATTTCTTATTCATTGAATGCTAATATACTAAGTCCATAAATGGATCACAAAGGCAGGACATCAAATAGGATATTAAAACTTAAAAAGTATTAGTGAAAGAGTAAAATATTTTCAATATTTACTTTTCCACGAACTAATGTAACACATTTTGTTTTTAATAAACATTAACTTTTCTATGTGATTATTATTAACAATTCGAGATTAAATTGCTAGTTATCGGATTCCTAAGTAATTTAATCAATATTATTAAATTGCGTATGCGAGAAAAACACATTCTTTTGTGAATAAAGAAATGACAAAGAAAATATTTCATTTGTACTACAATTAAAGAATATAAACAGAGGTTTGTTTTCTTCTCACGAAAAAATTAGAAATAATTGCTTTTATATGTTTATTTACACAAATATTTCTTATTAGTCATTCATGTGGAATTTGTTGTAAATTTGCACATCATATGGGGAATATGAGATCGTAGGTCGAAGATTAATTTAGGTATTAAAGGCCTCCAAATTTTTGGAGTTTGTTGATGAAATTTTTTAACTAAATATTACTGAAATTACTAAATCTCCTGTATCAATTTCTCCATGATAGTTAGATATTTAGTTCGCAAGTAATAGTACTTGAACTAGTTCAAAATAGTGGATCACATAGATAATGTCTGCATTCACCATTCGATGGATTTAATACAGTTTTGATTTTATTTATTTAATTTATTTACCTGTTTATTTTGTATCAGCTTCGATAAATTGAAAACTATATAGGTTATTAATGTATAGCAGAAATTATTATATTTGCATATAAATCTATTCTACAAGAAAATTCACACGCAATAACTATTAGAAGATATCGATTTAAGGTAAAATTTTACAAGAAAAACGAATGAGAATTTAAAAATGTTTTGAAAAATAAACTGAATACATAACTTGAAACTGCATGTTATATTTTTTTATGTTATATTTAATTAATCAACTTCCCGAAGAAGAAGTTTTCATAAAAAAATCCGATTTGCTAATTTTATGTTTTCTCGACGTTTCAAGCCATTCTGAATCGAACGAGGCTCAATTTGAAAGTAAAATTTGTATATCGTACTGCTTGATACCAATTTCAATACCTTGATTTTGAACTTGAAGTCAGAAATAGCTAAAACAATTAAACAATGGCAATAGTATAAAAAATCTCTCGGCTCAAAAAAACATTGACCACATGACCTTATGTCTAGCACTTTTGACACTGGATTTAATAATTTATTGTTTACTAACATTAAGACAATAAATATTATATTAACTACAATATTCCTGCCTTATTAACTTCCAGTAGGGTAGTTATAGTAATGGGCCGAAAATCAAAAATGAAAATTTTTGCATTTCTCGACGTTTTAAAGGTTTCTGAACATTTTGGCATACCTCAGAAAAAATGGTGTTGTGTGTGTGTGAGTGTATTTTGTATGTCTGCATTTTTTCGTTCACGTTTTTGGGCGCACGGATCAATCGATTTGAATGGTTCAAAAAGCATTCGATTCCTATTGTGAGATGTGGTGATTAGTTTTTGGCAAAGGCAGGTCCAGCCGTTAGTGAGATACGGAGCAAAGAGTGCAGAAAATACAAATCAAGTTTTTGAGAGAACGGAGTATCGGATTTGAATGATCTAAAAAATATTCAATTTGTAATGATTAGGAGAAGAGGTTACTAGTTTTTGGCAAAGACAAGTCCCGCCATTTCAAAGATACAGAGCTAAATGTGCAAAAATGGCAGTTTTTGAGTGAACTAAGCGTCCGGTTTGAATGATCTAAAAAACCTTCTGCTTGTATTAACAAAACAATTGCTTTTGAGGATAAAAAATTATTACATCTTTCTTATTTTCCATAAAATATTTTTGAAATTTTGGATTAAAAATTCAGAAAATTACCCATACTAAGCACAGTCTAAGCGCCACTCCAATACAAATGTTTACCCAAGTGCGTTTAGACTGTTTATGTACTGGCGCACTTTTCCAATTTTGTGAAAACCAATAGAAAAATGTGAAAATGCCGCCAAGCTAAGCACAGTATAAGTGAAAATGTTGCACAGAATTATTTGCAAATGCGTTTAGACTGTGACTATACGGGCACTTTTTCAATTTTGTGTAAATTAGGCAACTAAACTATATTTTTGAAATTGAAATCGAAATGAAATGACGATTGTTAATGTTCTGGAGATAAATTGATTCATGATTTACATTTGATTTGCTCAGATATAACAATTTGATATCTTTTTTATCCTTTACCTTTTTCCACCAACTCTGGTATCTATTCTAACGTTTTCCTAGAACAAGAAATGTGAGAAAAATCCAAATCCAGTTTTACAAATCTCGAACGGTGTTTGCTCTTTTGCAGAACACGATACACATATAATTCATTATTTACAACAGATCGGTAATTACAACAATTACGATGAAACAATTCAGAAACAGAAGCAAACCTATTGGAAATTGTAAATTACAAATGGAAGATTTATAATGGGATATAAATGTAGAAGTCGGTGATATATTTGACGTCGAAGGAATTACTGACAATGAGATTAAATGTAAGATGCTCCAACGGGACCTTCAATTATAGTTAGTAGTTTGATCTCGGTTTTATAGATTTATTAAAATCAGAAGATTGAATACAAATTAATTAAAATTAGTACAGATAATGTGGTATTTGGTTTCATTGAGTCTGACCCTCATTCTAACAGAGTAAAATCTAATGTCAAATTTCTTGTCTATTGTGTTTAGTTTATTAGTTATGTCTCTTTTATTTGTTGTTACAATTCACAATTTATACTCATTTACCTCATAGATCTTTTTATTTTTAAGTTTGCTCTATATAATCACAAAATTTAAATTTAATATATCAAAATTGAAAAGGCTTACTACTGGGTAACCTTTTAGATCTAATGTTTAATATTTCATGTATCATCAAAATTACTGAATGTCTTCCTTTTTGCAAAGACAGATTGTAATTCAATAAAGAAAATAATAAAAAAAAAATTATTGTCTAAAAATAACCCGTAAATTTGAATTGAGATCTTTACACTTTTTTTTTGGACCTCAAAATTTGCTTAGGGCATATTCAGCATAAGAATCTTTGAGGTTCTAGATTTTAATTACCTACTATCAACAGTTTCTATATGTTGTAATTATTACTTTGCAAATTTGTTATTATTTAATTGATAAATCCTAGATTTTTTTTAACTTCTTGTAGGTTAAGTTACAGTAGTTATCAAAAATCTTATTTTTTTTGCATATCTTTACGTCTCAAAAGTTTCTGAACATTTTGGCATACCTTAGAAAAAATGAATCCATAATTACAATAATAGAGGTCAAAAATTTATTTAAAAACACCAATGTTTTTTTTACTATTTCTGTTTTCTTGTTGCTCAGTTAATTCGTTAATTGCTTCAGATCACAAATAAAATGACTAGTTGCTGTTTTTTTTTTTAATTTTAATGACTAATTTTTTTTTAAATTATGTTCCACATACATAGTTCCAAGGCTTGTAAAAATAGTAAATTATAGTATCAGATTTGACCCACATATTATTGAAGCCCCGAAAGATAAGGTGTAAAGGTATTTCAACAGGAATCGAATGTTTTTTGAACCATTCAAATCGGTTGATTCTTGCACCCGAAAACGTGGACTAAAAATTGTATCCATACATAAACACACACATCCATTTTTTCTAACGTATGCCAAAATGTTCAGAAACCTTCAAAACGTGAAGAAATGTAAAAAATTTTAATTTCGATTTTTGGACGATTTATAATAATAAGTTAATAATGATAGTCAAAACAGATAAAAAGATGTGAGGGCTTAAATTTTCCTACAATAAAGGTCCCAAAAAAAGTCCATCAAGAAATAGATGTATTAGCTCAAATTCTTCCTAAACTATAAAAAGCGTATGAAGAGCAAATCTGGGTGGAAGGTTTACTCCTAAATTTTTCTTTCAAACTAGATTTTGTTAATTGGAGACATAACAAATATTATAAATCAAGTGCAAATCAATTGGCTCAAATTATTCTATAAAACAGAAAAATGTCTACTGTAGATTTCAATGCACCAATTAAATAAATCGGATATCAGGAATTGGTGAATGGGCATCTAAGTTCGACTTTGTATTTTTATAAGTGTAAGTCAACAAATGCATGTTTGGGCTAAAATGCTTACAAATTTCTAAAAACTCTACTATCTACTGCGCAAATCAAGGAATGGATGCATTTGCTCCTAAATTTTCCTTTGTAAATGAACATTATTGATTTAGAGTACAAGTTGCAAATATCAATGCACCAGTTAAAAAAATCTGTATTTGACTTGACTTTCTATTTTTGGAAGCCAAGTCTATTGAAGTTCAAGTCAACAAATGCATGTTCTGGTTAAAATATTTATAAATTTCTAAAAAATCTACAATATTAATATGTGGAAACAAGTCAAACGATGGGCAAATCAAGGAATGTATGAGTTTGGTCCTAAATTTTCCTTTGTAAATGGACATTATTGATTTATTTATTTATTTATTTATTTATTTATTTAAATATATAGCCCACAGATTTCTCCAAGAAGACTCAAAAATACAATTATTTTACATAATGAATAACAATTAAAATATATACAAAATTACAATATATAGTTAGTAACATAAAATGCTTAAGATAAAATTACATATAATGCAGAATGTAACAATATTATTTATAAACAGAATAAGAAAATAATGAGATGTTTGAAAGAAAATAAAAAGGTTAACTTGTGCAGATGGAGATTATTTGATTAGGTGAAGTGTTGTGAATGTCTATTTCATTAATAATTAAGTTAAAGTTAGAGGACATAAGTAAAATTGGCGAATTTAAGAGAGAATTAGATTTAGGGGTAGGATAATTGAAAAATAATTGTGAACGCGAAGATAGCCTTGGAACATTAAAGGATAGTTGATTGAGAATAAGAGGACAGTCAATAGAATTATTGCAAAGCTTAAATAAGAACATTATTGTACAGATAAATCGACGTGAGGCAAGGGAAGAAATACCAAATTCTTTTAGTAAAGTGTTGTGGTCAAAGCCACGTTCAGGGTAAATTTTATATGTTTTATAATAAAGGTATTTCAGAAATTTTCGCTGAACCTTCTCTATCGCATCAGAGTTGTTGATATGATGAGGATACCAAATAATCGAACCGTATTCTAATTTTGAACGTACAATAGAATAGTACATGCAAAGAAGTGCATTGGTAGACTTAAATTGTTTACAATTTCTTAGTATCAAACCTAAAGATTGATGTGCTCTATTACAAATATCAGTTACATGATCTGTGAAAAATAAACCAGAATCAAATAGAACACCTAAATCGGAAATTTTATTACATCTATCAATGCTGGTGTTCGAAATTTTATAATCAAAAAGTATTGGAACGCGCTTATGTGTAAAACTAAGAATCTTGCACTTTGATATATTTAGATATAATTTGTTATAGATACACCAAGATTGGAAAAGGTCAAGTTGAGACTGTAATAATAAGCAGTCATCAATAGAATTTATTTTGAGATATAGTTTCAGATCATATGCAAATAATAAATGTGGACAGTTAATAGTATCAGAAATGTCATTAATAAAAATAATAAATAGTAGTGGACCAAGAATGGATCCCTGAGGAACTCCTGAACTAATATTTTCAATGTTGCTCAAGAATCCATTAAGATAGACAAACTTTTTGCGATTATGAAGATAACTCTTAAAAAAGTGAATAAGTGAAGAATTAAGACCAATCTTAGATGATTTAGTAAGAAGAATGTTATGATCAATTTTGTCAAAAGCTTTACTGAAATCAGTGTAAATAACGTCAACTTGTCCATTAATGTCAAGATTCTCAACTATATATTGTTTAATACAAATTAAATTTGTTATCGTAGAACGGGCAGGCATGAAACCATGTTGATTAATAGAAATTAAAGTTCTAACAGAAGGAATTAGTTTACAATTTAGAGTACAAGTTGGAAACAACAATGCATCAGTTTAAAAAATCTGTCTTTGACTTGATTTTCTATTTTTGGAATACAAGTCGATTAAAGTGCAAGTCAACAAATTCATGTTCTGGCTCAAATGCTTATAAATTTCTAAAAAATCTTCACTGTTCATTTGTACGTAAGCAAACAAGTCACAAATCAAGTAATGGATGAATTTACTCCTAAATTTTCCTTTGTAAATAGACATTGTCAAAGTTAGAAACATATCGTTGTTTTCGTAAATTATGCTCGTGATCCAAAATTTGTTGATTTTCCCAACTTCCACAAATAATCCAAGTCGCCTTTCGGGACATCAATTATAATCATCCTCTGGTCAATGTATGTTTTTCCCATCTGTCTTTTCCAAAGATCTTTTTCCGTCTACATGACCTTTACACGACCGAATCCACGTCTTAAAATCTTTGATGTATTATCGTACAACCTATAATAACTCATAAAATGGATTTTTCGTTCTAATTTTAAAACTCGAATTTCTGTTCGCAAACAACCAATGAAGAGATGATGAGATGAGATGAGATGCCTCTTCTTCTCGTGCACATTTATTAATAAATTGTCAGAAGGAATATTTAACGTCCGGATAATATATAAACAGATCCGAATTTTAAATGCGTCAGAGTCGTATGAATTGGTCATAAAAATTAAATTTAAATTTTATTGGCGCGTTAAATTTGAGTTATTTTATTATAAACGGAGCGAACGGAGATGGTTGTTTAGAGAAAAATTATTATGGAGCTTTAAACTAAACTTTGGTTGATGGCGATTTTATGAGTGGCAGAAATTTTGCTAACGAGACATCTATTTTAATTTACAAATTATATATATATATATATATAGATATATATATATATATATATATATATATATATATATACTAGCTGACCCGGCAAAAGTAGTTTTGCTAAGTAAGGTATATTCTAAACAATTTCTAAAGAATCAAAAATATTAATACTTTAAGTGCATAAGGATGTGCTGTTTTAATGCTATATACAATGAGGTACCTATTATAAAAACTATAAACCCGATTAGTTTGTCTATATTTTGTCAATACAATCAAACTGGAAGTTTTATACACTTACTATAGAAAACATGGTACAATCCAATCCAAGTCTTTTTTGGTCTTTTGACTTATTGATTACTTTTCCAGTCTTTCAGATTCTTTTCGGATACTGGATTTTGTGTACAACTGTAAATAATACCACTGAGCTTATACAAAATTTTCAAATTTTTGCGAGGAGAGATAGAAAATGAATTAAGTATTTCTTCTTTGACCAGCTTTTTGAAAAGTTTCAAGTAACATTCGATGAATTAAAGTAAATTTAATAAAAAGTATATATGTAGAGCAGGGCGAGGCACAAAGCGCCAATTTAACTTTGAGCAAATATTAATTATATTATGAAAAGCAAACCCATTATATCACAACAAATAACACATTTCAAACAAACAATTATCTGACTACGTTCAGTAAAACTGTCAGCTACTTCATCGTTGTAGAAATGTGCTTTTTGCTGCCTTTCAAAAAATTGTCATCTAGACCTCGTGGCAAACAGGTTTAATGTCTTATTTTAATTTTAAAGGTATTTTACAAAATAATCACATTTTTAACTAATGCTTAAAAACTACCAACAGAAAAAAATACTTTTATTATGGATTTTTAAAGATTACCATTTATCTCCCGATAGCAAAGTCATGAGAATCAAGGTTATAGCTGGTTATACATTTTTCCCTTTACTTTCAAATATTGTTGTTAAACAATGCTTAACTTTACTGGTTTTTGACACATCGGTGGTGGACATTTTTAACCCCGGACCTTCATAAATTACTATCTATGATCGATACAAAATTTAGGTTCTGAATTTAAATAACATAAATAAAAAATAATATAACTTGGAAAATGTTTTATAAATGCCAATGAGTATATAATTATACAAATGAGATCTTTCAGAGCACCGTGTTTGAGAAAAATATGCCAAAAAGTGCATTTTTATATTAACATTTAAAAAAAGTTCATATTTGGAGTTTCTAGTAATACTTGCGATTCGTTTAGTAATGTTTTTGTGTATAAATATAACTACGAACAAAACTACTAATTACAATTTAATCATAATTAAATAATATTCACGTAAAATATCCTATTAAACGTAATTGAACATCATCTGTTAGAAACGTTTGACATTTGACGTATTAGCCACCGTCCATTGTTTTATTCAAATTACGCTTCTACAAAAATTTTCAAACTGAAAATGTAAAGCTTCTACGCGATTTCGAAATAATATCTCACCTTTCCGACAACCTACTGATTACCGCGATTTTTTTCAAGACTAAGACTGGCCAAATCGGTTCAGGCGTTTTCGAGTTTTAGCGGATCATTTTGCCGAGAGCTCCTTTTTTTATATATAAGAAGATATAACTAGGTGTAAGTAGTATTTTACCTTAAAGCAATCAATCAACAAAAAATCGATATATATCTTTGTGTTAAAATCGCATTAATTAAAACGACTTCCTCAACAATTTCTCATTATTAATAAATGATAATAATAATAATAGTCTATAAACTCAGTTCGCACGCAATGTGCAATGTATGAAATAATTACACAGTTTATTTATTTAATAATATGCATTCCAAATTCGCGCCATGCGAAGATGCCACTCATTATATAATATTATCGTACAAGTTGCGTGCAAACAAGAAATTAATTTTTTTATTTATACAACCTGGAAGTCGAAGAACTGGTAAGTCGGTAATTGTGTGAGATACTGTGGTAAGGTAACCGACTGAAAAAAAAAATTAGATGTGAGTGGCATTTTGTCTAAAAGCCAGTTGCATGGACTTCCTAATATTTGTAATAGTTGACCTAATTAACCGAAATTTAGATGCAAATATTTAGATAAAATAGGTAAGTGATTTATTGGAGTGTTATTATTGGTATTTTGCCTAAAGACAAGTACATTATATAAGAATATCAAATTCATGGACCGATTCTGCCGCATAACAGACCAATGTTATGGCAAGACTATTATTTCCATACTAAATATTGACAAAAGCCATGTGGTTGTTGTGCATTCAGGCGTCTTTCTCAGGCTGTCAGATAGAAAATCTAACCTAGAAACCGCACAAATGTCAAAAAAACAATGTTACATAACCGTGTCTTTCTGACCCAGCTTCAAAACATACGAGTGACGTTGCAGTTAACGTGTAAAACGCCTGAATGCACAGCAAATACATGACATTTTGACGGTATTCAGTATGATTCGGTCGCATAATGTATGGAACTTGGAGCATAACATGGCCTTGCCATAACATTTGTGCGGCAGAATCGGCAAATATATTTGAAATCATTCTTAGAAAAATTTATTAGGCTTTGGTAGCTATCAGAAAATAAAAGACAGAAAAGGATAAAAATAGTTCCTGCAAATCTTTTAAGATCAGCATTTTGTTCTGTATTAAGAATCGTCCGAAGATTAAAATAATTAAATGTGTTCTTAAAAAAAGAAATGTGTTCAGAAAACATTGTTTTAAATTGTTTTGGATTGTTGAAATTATAAATGTATTGATTCATTCTTGTAGAGATAAATTTGTAATTTTGCCCAATATAGAAACAATCACAATCATTGCAATTCATCTCGTAAGGTGAATTAACGACTAAATGTTTAGGAATTTATCTCTTCAAAAGAGAGTTATAAGTATAACTAAAATTAAACACATTTCTTTCTAAAACTGTATAATTTTAAATAAATACTAGGTGTAAGTTGCATTATGCCTTAAACCAAATTGCATAGACATCACTAAAAAAGCAAATGATCGACTTAATCAAAAGTAAGTTAGGTTTAGCCAATTAGATAAAATTTTGAACTATTTTAAAAATAAAGTTTTCGCTAAAAGTTAATCCATGTGATTCCCAATATAAGTGTATTAATTATAGTTCTCATGGAAAACATTAAAAAACTTTCATTATTCAACCACTTTTTACAAAGCTAGAATATTCTAGAATCATTATTTTCTAGCAAATTACATGAAATTCGTAATGATAAGATATTTATATAATTAATTAAAAATAAATCGTCTTACCGATTTTTAGCAGAAACTAATCAGCACGATTACAGACAGTTTTAGAATTTTGAAAATTTGTTCAGAATTTTAGATGAAAACTACCACAAAAAATTTTGCACAGATAGTGTACATTGGATACTTATCAAGTACCAGAAATATCTCGATTTTCTCAAAAGTCTAATAAAAAAGTTTCAAAAGTGGACAAAAATTTAAAAGTATAAAAGATTTTTCAAATATTTTTCCCAACCTTGTCCAAAAATGCTATAAAACATATGCAACTCATGTTTTGATACGGAATCTCGAATGTAAAATCGCACAGGAACATTTTGCAACGTATGAGAAATTCGAAAAATATTCAAAGAATTTTATATGTTTTTGTATATGATATCGTATTTCTTACGTTAAGCTACTTGCCAGAAAGCCAGAAATATAAAAGTAAGCCTGCACGAATATTAAAAGGATTACTTTAAGATTTATGAATGAGTAGATGCTGATACTGTATATTGTTTCAATAGAAAGAAATCTGAAGTTTGTTTACTATTTTTAAATTTCATATATTATGTATTAATTTTTCCTGGTTTATTTTTGAATTTTACCATGTGTTCTTGAAAAACATCAGAAGCTTTTGTGTTTGTTTTATTATTATTAATGCAGACGTTGCACGTTGTTTATACAGCTGATGTATTATAGCATTCCTGAAATCTGTTTTCCAAGCAAAAACTACTTAATTTTAATTATTTCTGGCTAAAAACATGAAGAAAACACATGCCGACGAACTAGATGATCTATATTTTAGAGAAATATACAGAAGAATTGGAAATATAGGAACTAAATGTTGCACATTTTTGTTCTCATCAAATTAGAATTAGACTGTCTTGATTTAGTAGTATTTTTCTAGCAATATATTTTCCACATATTATGGTTTATAAAGGACATATTAATGATTTCCTTGGCAATTAAGTACCAGACTAGTTGGTATTAGTATTTTTCCTTGCGGCAAGTTACATGAACTTCGCGATTTGTGTAAATTTGTGTTAATTTAGGAGTAGTTAAAAGTATTCGCAAGTGGATTTATTAAACATTAATGAATATCGAACACATCAACCCGCTCAGAGTATTTTTTAAAAGCAAATTTTCAAAAATCAATAATTTTTATAATTGAGCCAGTTTTCTGTAGTACTTTAATTGTTTAGCATGTTCATTAAGACCAAGTACTCTATCGTTATTCCAAGTAAATCGTCGAATTTTAATTTTAACAAATGTCAAAAGAACTACTCATTTTCTCAAACTTAGATAAAATTTTAAAATTAAATTACATGTCGTAAGGCTGTAATATTTCAGTAAGTTCTACAAGACCAAGATATATATCGCCAAAAAATGTTCCATAAAAATCGGCTTAAATTTTTTTTTCAACAGTTAATTACAAAAAAACGGCTCGGTAGATTTTTACCAAAAACTAATCAGTATCATTTCCAACTAATATCTTTCGAACAGTTTTTGATTTTTTAAAATCGAATCGGTAATATGAGCTTAAATGTGCACGAAAAGTTTAACACTTTTTTCCAAATTACAAAGAAAGGGCTCGGCCGATCGTCGCACAAAACTGAGAAACGATAATCCTCATCGAGATACATCAAATGGTTTCTGAATTTCTGAAATCGGTTCAGGCGTTTTTGAGTAAACGTCAATGAAAATTCTAATGTTGAAAAATGCCACTAATTTTTGCAAACTTTGACGAATTTTTAAATATAAACAAGTTATCGCAGGGCTGCAATATTTCAGTATGACCTAGAAGACTATGGAATCTACCGCCAAAAAAATAATAATAAATCGACGAAAAAAATTTTTTAACACCTTATTACAAGAAAACGGCCCGGCCGATCTCTACCAAAAACTAATCAGCACGATTCCCAACCAATATCTATCGAATGGTTTTTGAATTTTCAAAATCGATTCAGAATTGCGGGCTGAAACGTAGACAATTTTTTTTCACTTTTCTGAGATTTATAAAGAAACGGTTTGGCCGATCGTCGCTCAATAGTCAATATAGTATATAAAATAGACAATAGTCCTCATCGAGATACATAGAATGGCTTTTAAATTTTTGAAATCGGTCCAGCCGTTTTTGAGAAAACGACGATTTACGGCAAAAAATCTGTTCACACACACACACACACATACTTTTCCCTTAAATTTGATCTCATTGGATTCAGAATGGCTTGAAACGTCAAGAAAACATAAATTTAGCGAGTCGGATTTTTTGATGAAAACATAAACTTCTCCTTCGGGAAGTTAAAAATTCCAATGACCGCATCTGAGTTTTTTTAATTTTTGGCACAATAACATTCGTGGATTTAAATTCGGTATCTTCCTACTACAAATGATGAATTTATCTCGTATATTAGTCAGAGTGATGATTATGTAGTATTTTTTGTATCTTATTATTAGTGTTGGTGTGGCGCTTGCAGATACAGTATTTATGTCCGTCCAGTATTTATAGTATCGGCCTGTCGGACTGACTGTTAATGTGGCCGTTCCTTGTTTTTCGTATTTAGTATTTCAAATGTTTCGTATTTGATCTATATTCTATTTCTGGTTGCGCCGAAATGCATGCATAAAATGTTCGAGGTAGACGGAGAGCTGGGAGTAAATTTACTCTTGCGTAGAATCTTAAAACAACTATCAGAGGCATGCACTATGAATTTTCATATTCATTGTATCTACTGTATGGAAAAGAGCTATTTTCAACAATTTGAACAACTTATCAGTTTTCGGATTAATTGTATATTTTTTCCAGTGTTTATGGAGCACTTGTTCGAAATATGGAGAAGTCTTAGTTTGTTTTCTAAAAAATTTCATTTGTTCAATTTTGCTAAGTTTCTTTAGTATCTGTTAACTTTCTCATATCCAAAATAATAATTCAATGTTAGTATTCCAAATGCATTTTCCAACTCTATTGATCTAGTTTTCCTTGGTAATTTTGCTATTATTTTAATAATAAAGAATGTTCTAATCATAGATAAGGGTGGTCCCATGTGAAATTCTCGAGTTATTTGACAAAAACCAAAAAAATGACCCGATTTTTTTAATTATTGTGCTAAATAATGAAATATCAAATTCAAAGTCGTTTTATTCAAAACTTTTATATCGGAGCGGACGACCAATAAAGAAAAAATAAAACAAGATTTATAAGCTCTCTTATTTATAAAAATGTTTTTGCATGATCGATCAGGTTGACCAGTAGCAACTAAAAGAAAGCAAATCAAATGGCTTAGTAATTTCTAGTCAAAAAAATTTTATGGCTAAGAAGAATATAAAGTATGAATTACAATTTTTACCAAATAGAATAAGAACTTATTTCTAAAAATGTTTCAATCAATCAATTTCTATTTGACAAATTATTATGGCCAAGAAGAATATGATATCTAATTCTTAACAAATGCTTTGAATCAAGTCGATCAAGATTGTTTATAGTTGATCAATAGTGATTAGCAAGAAAAATAAGATCAATAAAGTGCCTAATTTTCTACAATTTTGAATAATATCGTTATCCATAGTGACCAATAGTGACCAATAGAAAAAAACAAGTCGATAATACCTACTTCAATTGGTGATGACCAAGAAAAATATAATTCTTAAAAATCTATCTAATCTATTCAATTTTATACAAGTTTATTCTGAGGCTCATCATAATAATGTTATCCTCCGACCAATTGTGACCAATGAAAACAAAATCAATGAATTTTCCAAATTTCCAAGAACTTTGATGTATGATTGAGCAAGGAAGTTGGTAGTCGATCAAGAGTGACAAATAAAACAATTAGATAAAACTGCAAATTATGATGACCAAGAAAGATAGATTTCCAAAAATTCTAGAAATACTGGTGAATAGTCAATCAAGATTATTGGTAGTCACTAAATAAACAACCAACCAATGGTAGTATTTAAAAACTAAGAAAAATAAGATCAAAATAGTGCCCAATTTTGTTCAATTTTATTTTGAATGGCTCATCATGATATTGTTATCAGCTGGCCAATTGTGACCAACAAGAACAAAATCAATTGATTTACTAAATTCCCAAGAACTTTCTTGCATAATTGATCAAGACAGTTAGTAGTCGACTAATACTAACCAAAAAAAAAAACAATTTGATAAAACTCCCAATGATGATGTCCAAGAAAGATAGATTTTCTGAAATTCTATATTGTTGAATAGTCGATTAAGATTATTCAACCAATCAATGGTTGTTATTAAAAATATTAATAAAAGTGCTAAATTTTTTGCAATTTTATTTTGAGAGGCTCATCATGATATTGCCATCATAATATGTGACATTGATTTCCTAAAATCCCAAGAACTTTCTTGCATGATTGACCAAGGCAGTTGGTAGTAGACCAATATAGTGACAAATAAAAACAATTCGATGAAACTCCCAATGGTGATGACCAAGAAAGACAGATTTCCTAAAATCCTACAAATATTGGTGAATGATCGATTAAGGTTGTTGGAAGTACTAAACGAACAACCAATGACATAATTTGAGAAGCCCAAATTTGCATTTCTTATAAATATTATTTCAGGCTCAGCAAATTGTCTACAGCAAGCCAGAATTAGCTTGTAATGCTTAATTATTTTCTATACAATGTGATAAATGTTGACAAAACATTTAATATGGTTAGCAACAGGGTTTTTATGAGAGTTTTCATAATCAATATTGTTTGATATTTAATAATGGTGGTTACTTAAAGCATTAAGATTCTAATAAAGGTAACCAATCACAAAATGCAATGAACTTTTCGAACAAAATTGATGGTAGTTATAGTAAAAAATAAGATGAATAGAGTTTGCAAATCCATATACCAGATTTAGAATGATAACAAAGAATGGTAAAATGAAGAAATATTCCTAAATAAAGCTCTGTTTCAGATTTTTCTACCAGAGCTCCTACTAATTTTCGTATTCCGAATTCTCTCGTTTGCATTAAGAACCAAAGAACAGCCATTTGGTCAATATCAAACTGTCGGTAATTAAACCACATACAGCTCACAGTTTATAATACAAGTCATGCACCTATGAAAACAGATGATGAAATAGATTTTGGACTAGATGGAAAATGGTAAACATACGAAAATTCCAGAAAATTACACTAAAAGCTACTGATCATATATCAATTTATTACCTAATAAATTTTTTAATTCTCCTAATATCATTTCCTAAGTCGACATCCCGCGTTACAATAATTATACTCGAGACTGAAAATTTAAATTAATCTTTATGGCATCATTTGTCATGTAACCAGAGATATTTTTATTTTTTAATACAATATGCCCTTGACAATAAATTATAACTTCTGCTCGTAAGTCAATGTCAAAATATTTAGCAGTGACACGCTATTTTGCACACACTAATGATAAAAGACATATGGGCACATTTAAAAATTAAACCTTCATGATATATACATTTTTGAAATACTATTGTAAATTATGATTTTGTATGGAACCATATTTTTTATGACACAAAAAGTTGCACTTAATTATTGCATAATTCCTTTACTAAACCTGTAATTTTCTCTATATATTTCCAATATAATTTATTATTGTCCCATGTACTTATAATAAGTAAAAACAAGTTTTAGCGGATGCTGCGTCTCTTCATCTCATATCGGAAATAGCTCAGATTGTTAAAGGAAATAATAAAAATAATAAAATGAATAAAATTGATAAAAAAACATCCTGGTGCATAGAATTTCTACGACATCCTTTGACAAAAACATATTACGTTACAGATAACATCTCCTGCGATATTAATAATCGACAAAATAGTTCAATAATAAATAGATACTAGTGGTTAGGGTTTGTCGGTTTTCAAAAACCGGTTTTGAAAACCGTTTTTTGGCAAAAATTATGGAATTCAAAAACCGGTTTTTTAGTGAAAAAAGTCGGTTTTCACTGTATAAATGGAAAATGACAAATATAGCCAAATATAAAAGATAGATGAAAGCGTTTTGATTCTTGAAATCATATCGGTTCAATAGAATTTGGTATCTTATCAGTCTGCAACGGTTCCCAGAACGGTTTTGTATATATTAATTTAGATTTTTATACCAGTATATATATATATTAATTTAAATCAGTGTGACTTCTTCTTGAAGAAGTAACTTTCTCTACTCAAACTTAAAAAAAGTGTTTTAAACCCTAGAAGCAACAAATTAAAGAACAGAAAACTTGGTATTATTATATCATACTTTAAAAACAATTTAGCATAATTTAGTCGCTAGTATGAGAGTATTTTCTATTTCAGGAAATTTTGTGAGTAAACAAAGGACGTTTAAGTAGCAATTTGATACACGTTCTCAGTTTTTTGAAATTATATTATATTAAACAAAAAATCAATTATTGTTTAAAATTAATTAATTAAAATTGCTCGGAACAGACAATACCCCAGTTTAACTTAATTATTTTTAAAACTAAAATTGATATTAACCAGTATGAATCAACATGTATCTAATTTTTTTTTAATTGATGCATTTTTTTAATTAAAAATGTATTATTTTTATTTATTCGAAAACTTTCCTTTCAGTATCATAAAACTATTTTCATTCTTATATGTGAAAATGATGCATGAATAACGAATAATTATTTTCAAAGTTATTTAATCAAGATAAACTATTACTTTTTAGTTCTACTAATTAAAATTAAAATAATTTTGTTTATTATCTATAAAATTGAACAATAAATAAATTCAGTTAAATACTGCTCTAATTTACACTAAATTTTCGGATAAATTACAGAATGTTCGAGCAAAAATTTATTTTCTACATAAAATTCGAAAACCGGCTAAAACCGGTTTTTTTGTAAAATTAAAATCCTAAAACCGGTTTTCTGAAATGTCGGTTTTTGTATAAACCCTATAAGTAATGCATAAATAAAAAAATATTTAAATTTAAAAAAAAAATGAAATATTTGAAAATTTTATGAAAGCATCACTAGTTAGTTCCACAATTTAAATTTTATAAGAGAGTAAAAAAACTAATCAAGTTTGTTTCCAATACAAAGTCTAAATAAATTTCGACACCCCAAAAAATGCAATATAGACATTAAGACTAGAAAAGAAAAAGTAACAACCCTGATGAACAATATAAAAAAAAGTCATTTCCAACAAAGTGTTTGAAACAGTCACCGAAAGCACCATTTAAAAAGTTTTTTTCTAAATGGATTGTGAAGTCTACAAACAGGGGTAGTATTTTTACTTATCTATTTCGAAGGGGCGGATTTTATTTGAAACGGAATCGTTTGATTGAAAACTGAAACCTCTGCAAACCACCCTTTGAAGTGGAAATTTTCAAATACAAAATCCTTGTCTTGTTTGCGATGAATAATTTATATCGAGTTGGGAAACTGAAGGTGTAATTGTAAAATTTTAGGATCGAGATAATACTTCACAAAAAATAATGTTATTAACTTCCCGTAGGGTTAGTTATTGTAATCGTCCAAAAATCGAAATTGAAAATTTTTACATTTCTTTACGTTTCGAAGATTTCTGAACCATTTGGCACACCTTAGAATAAATGGATGTATGTGTGTGTGTGTGCGTGTATGTGTGTGTGTTCGGATATAAATTTTCGTCGACGATTTCGGGAACACCAATTAACCGATTTAAATAATTCAAAAAACATTCGATTCGTATTGATAAGGAGACGTGCTGATTAGTTTTTGGTCTAGCCGTTCCGAAGATACGGGGCAAAAAGTGACAAAAACAATAACTCAGTTTTTAATGAACGGAGCGTCCGATTTGAATAAATCAAAAAACATTTTACTTGTATTGACAAGATGAAGAACTGATGAAGAATTTTCATAAAGGCAGGTCTAGCGGTTTCGGAGATCTAACAAAAAAAGTAAAAAAATGCCATTTGGCGGTCAAAAATGATCATTAGACATATGCACATCAAATTATCAGATATTTTATAGAGATTTTAACAAGTATATATTTTGTTTAGATTCCTATGGGTTCCGTACCAATGTTTATCTGTTAGACGGCGACGTGGCGTTTACGCGCTTCGATATTTCGTCTCTATGCAGTTAAAACAGTACGATTGCTTTGAAAAAATGTTATGAATTTCCAAAATATTTCACAATAATTTTTTCTTCAAAAATTCTTTTTTTTTGCCTTGAGGCAAGTTACATGAACTTCCCGAAATGTGTAAATAATCGACTTAATCAATAAAAAATAAATTAATTTATGAGTGATTATAAGTATTCTGAGTGAATTTATTACACATAATTGAAAACGAACGAACGAGCACGTTAACTCGGAGTGTTTTCTAAAAGCAAATTTTCAAAAATCAATAATTTTTATAATTGAACTAGTTCTCTTTGGACTTTAATGGTTTAGTATGTTCATCAAGACCAAGTACTCTATCCTTATACCAAGTAAATCGTCTGATTTTGATTTGAAAAAACGTCAAAATAACTACTCATTTTTTCAAACTTTGATAAATTTTTAAAATTAAACTACTTGTAGTAAAGCCGTAATATTTCAGTAAGATCTATAAGACCATGATATATATCGCAAAAAAAGTTCCATAAAAAAGCCTAAAATTTTTTTTCAACAGTTAATTACAAGAAAACGGCTTGGTAGATTTTCACCTAAAACTAATCAGTATCATTTCAAACTAATATCTTTCGAACAGTTTTTGATTTTTTAAAATCGATTCGGTAGAATGAGCTTAAATGTGGACAAAAAGTTTATCACTCTTTTTCAAATTACAAAGAAACGGCTCGGCAGATCGTCTCACAGAACTGACAAACGATAGTCCTCATTGAGATACATCCAATGGCTTTTAAATTTCTGAAATCGATTCAGGCGTTTTTGAGAAAACGTCGATGAAAGGTCTAATTTTGACAAATGTCAAAAAAACGATACCAATTTTTGCAAACTTTGACGAATTTTTAAAGCTAAACGAGTTGTCGTAGGGCCGAAATATTTTAGTATGATCGAGAAGACTATGGTATCTATCGCCAAAAAATAATATCAAATCATAAAAATCGTCAAAAAAATTTTTTTCTACACTTCACTACAATAAAACGGCACGGCCGATCTCTACCAAATACTAATCAGCACGATTCCCATCCAATATCTTTCGAACGGTTTTTGAATTTTCAAAACTTCAAGGCAAAATCGATTCAGAATTGCGGGCTAAAACGTGGACAAATTTTTTTACATTTTTCTGCAATTTACAAAGAAACGGCTCGGCCGATCGTAGCGCAAAACTGACAAACGATAGTCCTCATCGAGATACATCGAATGGCTTTTAAATTTTTGAAATCGGTCCAACCGTTTTTGAGAAAACTCGATTTACGACAAAAAATCTGTTCACACACATACACACACACACATACTTTTTCCAAATTTTGTCTCATTCGATTCAGAATGGCTTGAAACGTCGAGAAAACATAAAATTAGCAAGTCGGATTTTTTGATGAAAAAATAATAAAATAAAACTTCTCCTTCGGGAAGTTGGCAGCCGTTGGCAAATCTTTACCATACTTTTATTCAAAACATGTTATGTTATCAAGGTAGACTGTTACGTAACAAAACAATGTTATCCAAAAATAGGCCCATAACTTTCCAACTTTTAATATTAGACTTTTAATCCTATCATCCCCTCATGTTACTTTCCTTCGGAACTTACAATAATAATACTTACACCCTCAACCCCTAAAATTTATTGTGGACTATTTTCCATTGTGTTCATAATATTAATTCCCCAAAACTGCATCATCTTAAAAACGCGTCGAGGGTTGCAAAATTTTAGGGATCTATTTGAAGCCCTTAGGATGCAACTGGGGTGGATGGATTATTATGGTTTCGACATATTTTTGGCAATATTGCTTAAGGTTACTACAAATTGTGGTAAAGGAGAAGAAATATATTTTTGGATTAATCTGAACAATTTCTTATTGACATTATTATTATTATAAAAAATTGTTTTAACTTCGAATTTGTAATTTGTATTACAAGAAGATAAAAGTATAAGTCCAAGATTTTTTTAAAATTTTTATTTTAAGGCTAGATGACAAATAATTAGATTATCACGGAAAATATGAGTCGATTATCGACTTCGAAGTCTTTAACAAGATTATAAGTATAGTATCATCACAAAAATCCCTTAAGTCTAATTAGAGTCCGTTCACATCAGATTTTGTTGCCAATTTAATAAATAATTATTTATTTATATTAAATTTATTATATAAAAAAAATATTATATAAAAATGAAAAATCTATTGGATCTATTATAAAATGTTATGATATGAAAATGACAAGTTATTTTGTTTCTCCTCGATTCCCAGCTTGCTCGATTCCCCACACAATAATAATTATATAAAATTCTAGTAATTAAAATTCTGCATCCAAAACCGTGCAACTATTTTCATATTTACTCCGTAACGGCTGGACCTGACTAATAAATCAGCACATCTTTCTATCAATAGGAATCGAATGTTTTTTGAATCATTCAAATCGGATGAGCGGTACGCCCGAAAACGTGAACGAAAAATTGTATCCATACATACATACACACATACATCCATTTTTTTCTGAGGTATGTAAAAATGTTCAGAAACCTTTAAAACGTGAAAAAATGTAAAAATTTTCAATTTTGATTTTTGACGATTCAATAACTTACCCTACTGGAAGTTAATTATGAAACTGGTAGTGCATGGCATCGTGCCTTACGGTAAATTGCTGGAACTTTCCATACCGGAATTTAAAATTTTTAGAAGCTCAGAAAAATAAATTGGATTTATTTTGAGAATTTTGAATTCATTAGAACATTTATGGAAATTTTGAAAAAAAAAACAATAATAATTAGAATATTGAAAAAATTGAAAAAATGCCTTTTTTGAAAATTATGAAATTTTTTGAAAATGTATCTTTTTGGACCTTGAAAATTTTTTGAAGTTTTTATTACCCAGTCATGTCGATTGATCCATACTATCAAAAAATATCTGATTTTAAGATGCCATTTTTTTCTGGATCTCTAAAACTGCTAGACCTGTCTTTGCAAAAATTCAGTTACTTGCAATTAATGGTTTATCACGTCAACTCAAGCCACAATACATATTAGCTTTAAGAGACGATTTTTTACGATTACTATAACTTATCTTTCGTGTGTCTCATAGAAAATAACAATTCCAATGTTAATACTGGTTAATAATACCCTCTTCTATTTGACAATCTTTAAATCTAAACATTGTGAAGAACTACATCATTGGATGCAGATCCTAATTTTACTCTATTCTATATCATGCCCATTTGATTTTATATCCCATGTAGATAGAGGATCAAATAAATATAATAAAAAAATGTTAATAGACCAAGCCTATGATATTCAGCTAGATTAGTTGACCACTCATTGGAGTGGCTACTATTATAATTTTTAAACTATAGCCGATTTATTTATGTGCGCGTGTATGAATGTATGTGTATATGTATATTTATTTAAGTGAGTAAAAAAATAAGCACAAAAACTCATGAAATTTTGTAAATTCTGATTGCTGTTAAATAAAGTATATTAAAAAAAAATACTGAAGTCCCATCCACAACTCTCATCTCCAACTTTAGCATCTATCTAACTTTTATTTTCAATCGCTTCAATATCAAAAAACTAATATTTGTTCCGATTTCATTGCAGGATGAATTTCAGGATGACGAGGCGTGTTTTGATAGATCGAACGTGCTTTAGGCGCTTTCGCCCACGCCACGAGGCTCCCCATCCATCAACCCGGTGCATGACGGCGAAGTAAGGTTAAATCGTCGAAGAAAGAAAAGGGGAAGGTTTAAGCCTAAGGATTGTCGAGGGTGAAGTAGGGTTTTTGAAAATTGTTATTATAAACTTTTTTTTCGAAAAACTTGAAAACTTATTATTGAAACTAAGGATACTAAACTAGTGGTGCATGGCATTATGCCTTAAGGCAAATTGCTGATACACAGTTTTTCGAACTAGTTTTGCAAAGTTGCCAATTAATTGCATTAATATCGAGCGTAAGTCAATAATTTTGTCCTATAGATAGGCCAAACCGGAAACTGGGTTTTAGTTAGGAACTAATTATATAATTAATATTTATTCAATTGTAAAATTCAAGTGTAAAATTCACGTAAATCAATTAATTATTAAAATAAAAGTGCTACTTAAATCAATTTTGCATAATTTCGCGTAAAACAAAGTATGTATGTGAAAAATTTGACTCTATGCAATTTTGCGAAGAATTGCTGATATCTATGCAGCCTGAGGTAAGAAAAAATAGATGTATAAAATTTAATTTAATTTATAAGTGATTTGTTTTTACTACTAATACTAGGATTTGTGTAGGATTTTTTTTATTTTATTAAATCACTATAAGGCGAAAATATTAGTGATATACATTTTGGAACCCATGGAAAGTTTTGGGAAAAAATACGTGAAAGGTGTTTATAAAAAAAGATGATTTTGATTAGAGTAACTGAAATTGACAATTGCACTCTGATCTTTAAGTGCAAGAATTTTTATGAATTATCAAAGATAGATTTAAGGTATAGTTGTTAATGAAATTGGTAAGGACTTTGTGAATGTGTTGGAATTTTAATGACAGGAGGATATCCGATAATTTATGTGCATATGTCCAAAAATCATTTTCCCCTACCAAATTATCTCTGTATTGTCTGTATTACCGAAACCATCAAAACTGCATTTCAAAAAATCTACGCCAATACAAGTAGAATGTGTTTTGAATCAGTTTAATGGAATACTCTGTTCTTCTTTCAAAAACTGAATTGCTATTGTTTGCATCATTTGCTCCGTACCTTCGTAACGGCCAGACCTGCTTCTGTCAAAAATTTAATCAGGATGCCTTCTTGTCAATACGTATCGAATGTTTTTTGAATAATTCAAATCTGTGGATCCCTGCTCTCTGAAACGTTGGTGAAAAATTGTATCCGCACATAGATATATACACGAGCACATACACACACACTTCTACTTTTTCTAAGGTATGCCAAAATGTTTAAAAACCTCTGAAACGTGAAGATATGCAAAAAATTTCATGATTTTCGATGTTTTTGCGATTACTGAATTTATCTGATTAATTCATAACCTTATTTTATATAATACATTACTATATTTTTCAAAAGAAAATATTTTGTATTCTTCAACGAGTATTTTTTTTTAAATTTTTCAATTTTGCGGGGTCATCAATAAATTGACTAATTAATCAATAGATGAGTGCAATGGTTTGCCATCGAGGGGTTTTCACAAAAATTTTGGTAAATAGTGTTTTTGTAAAAAACCATGCCTATTGGCAAGTAGCAGTAAGTATAAAAAACGGCAAAATTAAAAGAAAAATTATGAAATCTAAAATACTTTAGAAAATCGCTAATATTCAATTAAAATCTATTTTTGCGAATCTACAACGAGACGTGTGACCGCACCCTTAGAAATCATGCCTAAGAATAAAAATGCACTGACCTTTGTTTTAAATCACCGATTCTTCTGGAACATCCCGATTACCAATTTGTTGTCTGCAAAATAAATAAAAAAAATATAAATTTTCAAATATCTTATGAAATATGTATTGATTTTCACTAAAAAAAAATATGTGCCTTACCTCGTGATTTCCAGAAGAGAGTTGAATCAGGAACCAGGAAACCAGGAAACCAGGAATCAGGAATCGGAAATTAAAAATAATACACTATCACTGCACTGAAAAACTATAAAGACTTTTATAAAATACTGCACTAACACTAAAAAATTATATACCAACTCGGTTAAAAAAAGTCGTAAATATATAGAAAAAACGATCACTACGAGTCCACCTCGTCTCTTTCATCTTTTAAAACTAGAATTATAATTTTTTTATAATCGATTTATTTTTTGGTCAAGTCTTTGTGATCAAACCTAATTTGCACGATACTTTTAACACTTTTTTGGTAAACAAAACAAGCCAAAAAAATGTCCTTTGTTGCTTGCCCTTGTCCTTGTACTTTACATAGATTTTGCATTTTATAATAAGGTTGATTTTTTGTTCAACTTTTTTTGTTTTTAGGGACCTCAAAAGTGGATTTCTGCTGAAAATAAATAAAGAAGTTATTCTAGAAAAAATATATTTAATTAAGTACATTATTTGTATATAAACATATATAATTTAAATAAAATTAGTTAAATAAAAATTAAAATACTTTTGTAGTTATTAGTTTTCGTTCTATCATTTGTAACTTCTCAAAAGAGAAGTTTGTTTACATAAAAAAAACGATTTGCTAATTTTATGCTTTCTCGACGATTGAGACCAAATTTGGAAAAAGTATGTGTGTATGTGTGTATGCGTGTGGGTGTGTGTGAACAAATTTTTACATTAAATCGAAATTTTCTCAAAAATAGTTGTACCAATTTCAAAAATTTAAAAGCTATTCGATGCATCTCGATGAGGGCTATCGTTTCTCAGTTTTGTGCGACGATCGGCCTAGCCGTTTCTTTGTAATTTGAAAAAAAGTGTAAAACCCTTTCACCCACATTCTAGCTCACAATACTGAATCGATTTTGGAAAAATAAAAACTGTTCGAAAGATCTTAGTTGGGATTGATATTGATTATTTTTAGGTAAAGATCGACAGAACCGTTTTCTTGTGATTAATTATTGAAAAAAAAATTATGCCGATTTTTATTGAATTTTTTTGGCGATATATATATATATATCTATAGAACGTACTGAAATATTACGGCCTTACGACAAGTTGTTTAATTAAAAAAAAATTAATTTAAATAAAAAATTATCAAAATTTGAGAAAATGAGTAGTTTTTTTTATGTTTGTTAAAATTAAAATTAGACAATTTACTTGATATAACAATAGAGTACTTGGTCTTGATGAACATACTAAAACATTAAAGTCCTACGGAAACTGGCTCAATTATAAAAATTAGTGTTTTTGTAAATTTGCTTTTAGAAAATACTCCGAGTTAACTTGTTCGTTCGTTTCAATTATGTGTAATAAATCCACTCGGAATACTTTTAATGACTCATAAATTAATTCATATTTTATTGATTAAGTCGATTATTTACACATATCGGGAAGTACATGTAACTTGCCTCGATGCAAAATACCAATACCAACTAGTTAGATTTTTTTGGCATTTTACTCCTAATTTTGACCGTGTTTAGCGGTAAAAACAACATTGAAAAACATATTCCGCACACCCAATACATACAACTTTTTTAATTAAAATGGAAAATATTTTTACAGGTAAGACAGATATTATAACTGTTCAAAGAATGAGATGGTATCGTCAGCAAAAAGTAAAAAAATAAACAAGCAGTCAATGAATGTATGTTAACTTTAATTACATGAAGTTCTTCAAACTCAATTACATGATGAGTGAAGTTGGAAAACAATATTTGTTTAGGCGTTGTTTAACATAATTTCACAGTGTGAATGAATTTTATAGAATTTATTAATCAGCAATTACTTCATTTCTCTAAAGAAGGTTCGTTTCTAAATGTTAATTACAATGACAAACCGATTGTGTCATATTTGAAGTATGACTTTAATTACATTATTGTTTTTAAATATTATACATATTTTTAATGCTATTATAAATATATAATTTATAATTTATCATTATATAAATGTGTATAATGGTTGACACTAATTAATGTGTGCATCACGAGTGTTACCATCATATTTTTAATAAACATTATTCAAAATTGTTATATGATGTATTCAATTTTAACCTAAATGCCATCTTGTTCAGTGGCAAATAAGTTTTACTTCAATCGCGTGTGAACCTTACGCGCACTCTTTTTTATTTTGCGGACCTGTGCAATTTTTATTTAGCGAATGTTTAATTACGGTACGGGAAGTTCAAGCAATTTGCCTTAAGGCACGATGCCATACACCACTAGTTCAACCTTATTTCTATCTTCAACTTTTCCCTTTCCCTTCATCAAAATCCGTCAGGCCAGACTGCTCGGTGTATCGCAATCGCATTGTCTGGTGTGTTCTCGCAAAACTCGGGGGGGGTTGTGG
>NW_020539727.1:13782559-13791050 GCF_003426905.1 Ctenocephalides felis | reverse complement strand
GAGTATCGGATGTTTACCTTTTAGAAAATAATATTTACTTCATATGAATTCATCTTTAATAATTTTTTTATATAATATTAAGAGGATTTACTGGATATTATATATAAAATAGCTTTTTTTTCAATGACAGTAACATTTTTGCATAATCGTTACAAACGGTTATCAATAAATTACATTTGCATTTGCATTTATAAAATAATATTACATATAATTACTATTTGCTATTTTTACCTTGATTATAACTTTTATCTATGCACATTTTGTATTATGAATGTAGAAAAATAATTTTACTTATAGAATAATTTTTATATTTATTTTTTAATAACGCACATTATTTTGGAAATTTCGTACTTTTTTTATGTCAGTATTATGATATTATAATATTACAAATTAAATAACTTTAAAAATAATACAAGATTACAAAAGATTCAATAAATACATGAAATAGAAACATATAAATTCTATTTCTATTTGAGAACATAAATACAACAAATTAAATAGAAAAAATTTCTATGTAAAATTGAAATAAATTAACGGAAAATTGTCATAGATTAATATTAATTATTTAAAATTATATTTAGATTTTCAAAAAATAATTTGTTACGCATAAATAAATAAAGTATTCTGGGATTTGCAAACTATTTCAAAGTTTCATGAAACAAAATTTTTAGAATTAAATAAAAAAGTATGAATCTATTTCAAATTAAAAACCGTTAAATCTAGAAATTATCTAATAACAATAGCGAAACAATATATTTTTTCTAGTACTACTTTTGCATTGTTTTTAACAACTATTTTTTTTCTTTAAAGTAGTAACATTTAACTTTACTCGCAGGTAAATATTTTTCCTTCTCAATTTAATTTTTTTTTCACCTTTCTTTACTTTTCCAAGTACATTATCTTCTCTTTCTATAAACATCATCATTAATAGTGTTAATCTATATAAAAAATTGCTTTTGAGGAAAAAACCTGATGATGGAACGTATCTAGAACCGAAACGTCGTAATCGTACAAATTGTTTATTATTTTTCTATTAAATTTATGTATTACAAATTATAAATTCAAAAACACTTCAGAAATCATATTGAACGTGTAAATTACTTTGGGGCACAACAAAATTAATTTCATCAAAAAATTATTATAAAAATCGTACGTTTTGGCCTTTGTTCAGTAGAAAATTAGCTTTGTTCAGTGTTTAATATAACAGATTGTTTTAAATATTTTTTTATAAAATTTGAAATTAGATAATTTCTTAAAATTGCATAAGTAACCAAACAAAATTAATATCCTTGTCAATATTGACCCATATGTCAACCTATCATCATCATCTATTAGATGATGTCGACGAGTGTCCTTATTCGGTGTTTGACATATTAATTCATTTAAGTAGGTAATATATGTTATTTTATACCTACAGGGCTATATATATATATATATATATATATATCCGAGAAGGGACAATTTTATATATATATATATATATAATACTACCCTTATATTGCGATGGCATATCAGGGTGTGTTTTCAGGGCGTGGTTTTGACATCATTCATTACGTTTATAACATCATATCTCATATAGGAGGTAATAGACACGTTTTGTATATAAAATGGAAATAATATAATACGACTACTGTATGATACTTGAGAATAATTAAAAATATAATTTTTATGTACATTAGAATAACAGTTCAGTTTAAATTCGTCAAATAAATTTTTTTATATATTAAAGTAATTAATCCACAATTATTTGTTGATTATTATTAATTAATCCACAATTTATGAACATTAATGTATTTTATAATGTTATGCTCATATAAACTGATGTAAAAATTAAATTGGTTTTTATTTTTTTTATTTTTTATATCATGTGATGCGATACCTTTCAATTTTTTACTCATACATTTTTACATCAAAATCAACTATCCTTCGATTATTTATAATCTTCTAAAATATTTACTAACTAAATTATTTCCACATTTTTAACTACCTGTAGGGTACGTTATTTTAATTGTCCAAAAATCGAAAATGAAAACTTTTGCATATATTCACGTTTCAGAGGTTTCTGAACATTCTGGCATACATTAAAAAAATAGATGTGTGTGTGCTTGTATGTATAGATACAATTTTTCGTTCACGTTTTCGGAAGCACGGATCAACCGATTTGAATAATTAAAAAATCATTCGATATCTGCATTTTTCTAAATGTGCAAAAGATAATAATTTTTGAAAAAACCATCTGAATTGAATGATTCAAAAACCCTTAAATTTGTAATGAGAAGGACAAGTTGTGATTAGTTTTTGGCAAAGGCAGATCCAGCCGTTTTGGAGATACCAAGCTAAATGTGCAAAAAATTGCAGTTTTTGAGAGAAAGTAGCATTTGATTTGAAATATTCAAAAACATTTTGCTTGTGTTGACGAAACGATAATTTTTGGTGAAAGCAAAAAAAAAATATTTTCAAAATTTCAAAATTTCACTTTTTTAATTTCTAAATAATAATATTTTTCAATACGGAAAATAATTCGGATTTGAGGTTTAATTCCAGCTAAATTATAAATATTACTTATATACTTTAAATGAATAATTTTAACTTTATATTTCAGTTTATATAAATCATAGAAATATGAGATTTGGTCCTTCATTTTAACTCCGCTTGATTATGTTTTGTTTGTTCACTTTTCATATAAACTTATATAAACGTCATTGTCCAATTTACCAGCTCTTATATTTTGTCTATAAAGCACGAATAATGAAAGTTACAGCATTTATAATAAATAATAATAATCTGTTTGAGAACGTTTATAATTGCTTGAATATTTCATTACGGTACAGAAAGTTCCAGCAATTTGCCTTAAACACGATGCCATACACCACTAGTTTTAATTTTATACCATACAATTAAAATTGAATTATAACTTCAAAAGCTCTAAATTTGAATTTCTAGCAGAGTTATAAACATTGTGTCTTGTTTTAGTTTTCATTTTTTAAATAATTTTAAAAATAAAACTCTATTAGATAAAATTAATCATGATGGGTTTTATCCATAAAACTAAAATTACAATGAAATAAAAGAATCAGTACATTTTGGCAAAACATTAATGTAAATGAAATAAAATAAGGGACCCAATATAGATCCTTGAGGAACTCCAAGTTTTATATTAATTTTACTTGGAATTATTGTGAAGTCTTAGTTGATTATTATAATAACTGATTGTGTTTTAGAAATCATATCAATACTTGAAACTCCTTATTCTATAATACTTAAAAGTAATTTATTAAAAAAATATTACAAGTCCATCTAAATTATAGATCATAAAATAGAGAAATTTATTTTAGATTATTTGAAAAGCTTCTGTATTTTATATTGCTCTCAAACTATTTATATTCACTGATGATGATATATGTGAGAACGTATGCAAAAAGCAAGATTTTTTGTTAATTTTATTTTTTTTACTTAGTGCAATATCTTCCACGAGTTAAACATTGTTCAAATATAAACTTTTATTTTGGGAAATTTGAATTAAAATAGTCTATAGAATTTTCTCTTGTTTTAAAGTTTCACTTTTTTAAGGAAAAATCAAGCTTCTTTTGACAAATACGTGGTGAGTTTGTAAAAATTTGTAATATTGCAGGGGTTTTTTATTTATTTATTGATAAGAAATAATTTAAATAAATTATCTATTACATAAACTCAGATAAATGTAAAAACTCTAAACAAACGCACGTGTGCTTGGTTTTCATATTTATAATGAATATCTAGTACTTTTTAATCGATGTCAAGGCACCCAAATCTCAAAACCATTTTTTCTTAACCACACGCATAGTTTTTTTTAATTCCTGTTCCAGATCGATAAAACACAAATCTTCTTCCACGATAGTATGATATGGTAAATAATTCTCCTTTTTTTCGAAATTTGTGCTATTTTAAATTCAAGGCGAACTGAATTGATTTGAAATTTAATGCGATAACCTCTGCCATTGGCCGATGCACACGCATCGATATTGCGACGATGATGATGGCATATTTAAAATTAAAATTTTAGAAAAATATATAAAAAAAATAAATAAATGCTTATTTGAACTCTGCAACCTTATTTTTTTGGCCCAGAGATAAAAGTTTTATGATTATGTGAGAAGTTTTGATAAGATGCGTTAAGTAATAGTTGATAGAAATGTTGGGTGGTGACGCAATTTGAAAAATTTTGCTTGGATAGCAAAATCAAATCTTTGATCTAGCTTTCATTTGGTTATAAATAATTAGTTTTTGGTTTTAGCTAATAATTACTTACAATATGCAAAAATATCCTCCAGATCCACTTTCTATAAATATGTTGCATTTGATTTCTAAACTAAAAGCTTTCTTGATTTATGTATTAATAGTTCCTAAATTCGATCATATGAGTGATTCTTGGTCTCAAAATTTAAAAATATTATAAGGCCAATTTTCAGATAAAATTGCAGTATTATGATAATGCTATGTTACGGGTCTATCTTCGTATTAATTGGTACATACAAACTATGAAAAAGCTATGTATCAGGCGTTTTGCTCATAAAACTTATTAGAAATCTCGATTAATGTTGCAAGTCCCAAATTTTGCTTCGTTAGAAAATCGTGTAATGAACTCAAAATTTTGATCTATATGTAAAACTAAATGATTTTTAGTTCAGATTAAACTAATGGTAAAAAGTATTAGGTATAAATTAGTTATTGCATTTTTGCAATTATTTATTTACTGTGTTGTGAAATTTGCATTTCTTATTAAGCATAATTTTATGTAATTATTTCTCTTCAAATTATAACATTTAGAAAAATATAGTCATACTAGAAATTATGAACACAAATACAATCTCTTATACTAATCTTGTTAAGTGCAAATATGGCATAAAAGTGGTTTTAGAAATAAAATTTTGAAAAATGATTTAGTAACATCGTTACATAATACATTACATTTGATAAATTAGTAGTTCCATAAATTTCATTAAATTACTGATAAATATGTGAAATTATTTCATACTTATTTGAATAATTTAGGCATATTTATATATAAAGTATATAATTAATAATTAAAGTTATAATTATAATCAGTTATTGATTTTTTGCAATTATTTATAATATTCTGCCCAGCTATAAATATATAGCATACGGTACAATTTATTTTCTCGTAATTATTTTATCCAAGTAGTGTGCAAAAACTGCATATCATAATATATATTTTAATTGAGAATAATCTATAGTTTTGTAATAAAATTGTCTAGAAATATCAGATTTTTGACACTGAAGGATATCACTCTCATTTTTTTAAAATTTGTGATTATCAAATAAATTACTTTGAATCACTAATAATATCATTTCGACTCTAAATTAAGATACATACTATTACTAGGACCTGCAGTTTCTGAGTCTATATATATTTCTAAAATTTTATTATTTTGAATGTAAACTGGGAATTTTAATATTGCTTATAACCCAATCCAGATATAAATGCACACATTGTGTTAAGAAAATTTAAAATCGGTTCAGCAGTTCAAGGATTCATTTGAACACCTAGTGGCACGAACTTTATATATTTATAAATGTCAAGTTTTCCTGCATACTTATCTACTGTAATGGATAAATGATAAATATTAAAAATTATTTATTTATTATTTAAAAAAGTTTTTTTTTTATAAATATTGGTGACCCTTTCTTTTTTTAAGAATATCATGTATGTCCATCTGTACACAAAAACTTTTTAAGACTCAACTTAATTCAACATACTGTAGAGTAGACTCATACATTTATTTTGTGTGTGAATCTTTACTAAAGAAATAATAAGTGAAAGTCTATAGAGTGCGCTACAATATATATATAAATATACATATCTAAATTTATATATATATATATATATATATATATATATATAATATATTTACTAAACAAAAATCCCATTTAACAAAAGAATGAGGCAGCATGAATTAAGTGTAGTTCATAAACAAACAAATTTCAAAAGTACCCTGGTACAACACTTTTTTTTGGTAACCTTTTCTTAAAACTTTCTAAAACTTTCTAATTTTTTAACATTTTTAACATTATGTTATATAATCCACTCATTTATTTTCATCATTTTCATTCTGATTATATTGTCATATTTCTGTACATTGTTTTTTCCACAATTTTATTCATTTTATGTAAAAAAATCTACTATCTTCTGCTTTTCTTGGAATTTTGTATATGAAATTAACTGGCTAGATTGCAATTTAATTTACATAGGAGAAACGAACCAGAATTTAATAATGAAGCGATTACAACACGAACATATTTTTAAAAATTCTAGGCAATTTAAAACTATGCTTACAGAACACAATAACACTTTGAAACACAAAATAGATTTTTTTAATCTGTTTGTATTATATTTTGAAGAAAATTTATACAAAATTTGCAAAGGATTGTATTTAAAGATTTTTAATGATAAAATTATAAATAAGAGGAATGAACTCGACATGCTGCAGGACAAAAGCATACTTTATCTAGGTAGTATTTCCAAATTTCTTACAAAACAATAAAAAATGTTAATTCTGAAACAAAAACTCCTTTCAACTTCAAACGACTTAGAATCTTGTCTATCAAATTAACTGTCTAGATTGCAATTTAATTTAAATAGGAATCCTGAACAATTTAAAACTATGCTTACAGAACACAATAATCATTTTTTTTAACCCGATTACCCGATTGTATTATATTTTGAAGAAAATTTATACAAAAGACGTGTTTGCGAAGGATCGTATTTAATGATTTTTAATGATAAAATTATAATTAAAAGGAATGAACTTTACTAAAGAATAATATGTGATAGTCTATACTATAGACTATTCTATAGACTCTATAGAATCGCTACAAATTTCTCCGACAGATATAGTTAGTATTATATGTATATATATATATATATATATATATATATATATATATATTTATATATATATTATATATATTTATATATGAATCCATATATTTCTACCTGTGTGTTTGTTCTATGCAAGTGAAAATTAGGAAAACTGTTAGGTAATCTCCGGAAAGGTTTTGCATATTATTATTGACACTATGTAGAAGGAGTTGGCCGCCCCGAGGAATTTTCTTATTCTTTAGGTCAATTTTTATTTTTATTATAATACAATTTATTTTTAACAATACTATTTCTTACAAGATTCTACTTTCAATAAAATTTTTTTATAATATGAAGAATGTTTCTGTGGTGACCTCTTGGGTTTGCATCTTGTTTCGCATTCGATATCCACCTTCCACATCTAGCGATAGTGATATCAGGTCATGACTGAAATTATATAAGGTTATCAAATATATCCCTTCCGCCTTTTTGTATTATAAACCAAGAGCATGAAAGCGGAAGGGAGATATTTGACAACCTAATATATGGTATCAAGTTTTGGAACATTGTTATCTTGTTATGAAGAATCCAAATACAAGCATCAATGCCACTAACATAAATATACTCTAGTTTTTTAGATCACTCGAACATGCAGCTTGTCGACCGGATCTTTGGCGCCGGGTCGATACGCCAGATGTTGTTGTTCTATGAAACACAAGTACAAACTGAGTATAATAATGAGTACGTGAAAACCACATATATTCTTAAATCTTCACTCTCTTACCACAAATCCGTATTTCGTGAAAAATTATAGATTACATTAATTTTCATCTTGATTTTTGTCAGTGAACGTTTTTGCTGAATTTCGGTCGAGATTTCTTGAGCTTATGAAAAATCTGAATTTTACATAAAAAATTACTTTGATTGAGGGCTGTCCAACTTTAACACTTATTTAATTCTGTATCAATTTTCTCTTTTTTGAAAAATACATTTATGCCATCCTCAATTTTCATATGCCTACCACCACATTTCCGAAATTTATTAATAATTTTTAAATAGGTCGATATCAGGCAAATCGACTTTTTGGGGAAGTTTTACACAAAATTTTTATTCAAGTGGTATAAGATAAAAAAAAATCGGACAAAATATAGTGTATGTGTGTTTGTATGTGTTTGTAAAAATAACATAGTTTAACATTATTATGTTACATTACTATATAATTAACTGTATATAGCCCATTGGCGTATAATAAATAAATAAATAAATAAAATATACTATATACTTATATAGTTTTTATCTGTACTTTCAACAAGCTTTCCTATATAGTTCCTAAACCGATAAACAAATTATATATATATATATATAGTATATATATAGTATATATATATATATACATATAATCATTCATATTTAACGATTTCTATTAGTAATAAATATTCCCGATAACCAACTTTGCATTTAGTTCCATTGAAAATGCTTTCTCATGCATACTTGCAATTTGATAATATCAATAATGCAATTAACATTTCGATTTGATTTATACCATGATTATTTGTTATTAATTGATAAATAAATGCTTATATAAATTCCTGGTTGAACGCTTTTTCCGATTGCATAACTAGAAATATAAAA
>NW_020539727.1:13683603-13781559 GCF_003426905.1 Ctenocephalides felis | reverse complement strand
AAAACTTATTTACATATTAAAAATATAACTTAAATTTAATTAATTAGACCATACTACATTTTGAAGAAAATTTATACAAAAGACGTATCTTTTATAACCATTTATAAAAAATTTGACATTTTCTAGTGCACAAATGGCACAATTAGCCTAACACTATTTTACTAAAAACAACTTCTTAAAATCAAACGCCTTAAAAATCTGGTCTAGGAAATCAATTGTTTAAATTGCAAATCAATTTACATTGGTAAAACTTATCCAAAAATTGGAAAACGACTTCTGTAACACAAAAACTATTAAAATAATCCCAAGCAATTAACCAACGTATTAAAAAACTAATCTACATTTTTAACCTCACATTTTAAAGAAAATTTATTATCCAAAGACGCATCTGGAATAGATCTTTCATAACCATTTATAGAATATTTTATATTATTTTTTGGTGCTCCAATGGAATTCTTTATCAATTACCAAATCCTTGGCAAGCACTGTTCTAATAATTATTTTCCTGTTCCTAAGTCTTTCTTCTCAGACTGTTTATGGGCGTTGAGACAAAGAAATATTGTTAGAGACAATGCATAATAAAATAATTCAGTGCAACAATAGAAAGAAAGTGCACAACCTAAGTACATACACTACAATGATATATTTATAATATTATATTGAGGAAATTGTTTAATGGGGTTTCATGTCTATTATAATTTGTTATGAGGTTTTATAAACCGGTTGTGAGAAAGGAGTTAGAAATAAAATGAAAAATCAGAATGGATACAATCGTAAGGGCAGACAAAAAATTAAACAATTTTTACTAAGTCTCAGACAGTTTTGTCAATTGAAATTATAATCTTCAAGTACGAAGCCTTACAGAAAATATTTTCGACGACTTTCTTATATCTCTCCACCTAATTGAATTGAGTTTAGTTCAATTGACAAAACAATTGACCAGTTAGCAATAGACAGGAATTCCAATCTATCATTTACTAGTATATCAATATCAACATAAGCATTTTCTAATTCTAATATATGTGGCACATGTGTAGACAAACATTTATTCATCTAACATGATATGTCTTGAATATAAATATCACAGTTGGTAAAAGGAAAGTTAACTTCCTTAATCTACTCTAGCAATCTATTATAGGTTGAAGTAGACAATAGAGCTGGTGGGTAAAATTAATTATAACCGGCAAACGTTGTTTTGCTAAGTAAGGTATATTCTAAATAATTTCTAGAGAATCAAAAGTATTAATACTTTAATTTCAGTGTGTAAGGATGTGTTGTTTGAATGCTATATATAATGAGGTATATAAAAACAATAAACCCCATTAGTTTGTCTATATTTTGTCTGGAAGTTTTATACACTTTCTATAGAAAACATGGTATAATCCAAGTCTTTTCTGGTCTTTCGACTTATTGATTACGTTTCAAGTTTTTCAGATTCTTTTTGGATTCTAGATTTTGTGTATAATTGAAAATAATACTACAGAGCTTATACAAAATTTTCAAATTTCTACGAGGAGAGATAGAAATGATTTAAGTATTTCTTCGTAGACCTGCTTTTTGAAAAGTTTCAAGTAACATTCGATGATTGAAGTAAATTTAATAAAAAGTATATGTAGAGCAGGGAAAGGCACAAAGATCCATTTGACTTTGAGCAAATATTAATTATATTATAATAATCAAACCAATTATATCACAACAAATAACACATTTCAAAAGAACAATTATCTGACTACTTCCAATAAAACTGCCAGCTACTTCATCATTGTAGAAATGTGCTTTTTCAAAAATTTGTTATCTAGACCTTTCTACCCCATAGACGGGTAACTTGGAACGTCCAGGTGGCAAACAAATTTAATGTATTATTTTAATGTTAAAGGTCTTTTACAAAATGACTACATTTTTAACTAATGCTAAAAAACTACCAACTTAAGAAAATACTTTTATTATGGATTTTCAAAGAGTACCGTTTATCTCCGGGTAGCAAAGTCATAAGAATCAAGGTTATAGCTGGTTATACATATTTTTCCCTCTACTTTCAAATATTGTTATTAAACAATGCTTAACTTTACTGGTTTTTGACAAATCGGTGGTGGATATTTTTAACTCCGGACTTTCGATAAATTCTGGGAAATTATAACTGGGAAAATGTTATTCGACAAAATATCCCTTTGATCGATACCAAATTTAGGTTCTGAATTGAAATAACATAAATGACAAATAATATAACCTAGAAAATGTTTTATAAATACCAATGAGTTTATAATTATACAAATGAGATCTTTCAAAGCACCGTGTTTGAGAAAAATATGCCAAAAAGTGCATTTTCGTATTAACATTTCAAAAAGTGGATATTTGAGTTTCTAGTAACACTTGAGTCCCATTTAATAACATTTTGTATATAAATAAAACTACAAACAAAACTACTTACTACAATTTAATCACTAATTAAATCTCTAATTCAATTTAATCACTAATTCAACATCATCTGTCACAAACATTTGACATTTGACGTATTAGCCACCGTCCATTGTTTTATTCAAATTACGCTTCTACAAAAATGTTCAAATTAGAAATATAAAGTTTCTACGCGATTTGAAATAATATCTCAACTCTCAGACAACCTACTGGATTGGCACGAATTTTTCAAGACTAAAACAAGGCCAAATCGGTTTAGCCGTTTTCGAGTTTTAGCGGATCATTTTATCGAGCTCCATTTTTATAAATAAGATATGTTTATATACACACACACACACACATATATATATTTATCCTGGTGCATTTTGTGTGAATTTCACCCCGATCTTTGGTATATAATGAAAGTGCGTGCACAATGTGTTTGCATGCAAGTAGTATGTATAATACAATTCACAAAGGCATTCTATTCTGTGGAGTAAACGAACGCGAATTCTGAATAAATCAAGTCGACTATACAAGTCGGAGAAGAATGCAGGCAAAGCCTAGTAAAGGCGACGGTAAAGTCTAGGAGGAAACCTAGGAACTGAGCAGAATTTATTATTATTTTAAAAATGTGTCTTATAAAAATTAATTTGTTTTTAAAATTCAAGGTAAGTTTGCTCAACTAGTGATATACCTATACATAGTAATTAAGGAATACTTTAAGACCAGTCTCAGTCTACGTCTCAGATCAGTCATAGTCTAATATCGGTCTTAGTATTAGTCTAATAGACCGATTTTGCCGCACAAGAGCCCATTGTTATGGCAAGGCTATGTTACACTCCAACTTGAATACACTATGCTACTGAATCATACTGAATACTATCAAAATGTCATGTTTTTGCCGTGTATTCAGGCGTTTTACACATAAACTGCAACGTCACTCGTATGTTATGAAGCTGGGTCAGAAAGACCCTGTTATCTAGCATCGTTTTTTGTTTAACAATTGTGCGGTTTCTAGGTTAGGTTTTATATCTGACAACCTGAAAAAAATGCCTGACTGCACAGCAACCACATGACTTTTGTCAATATTTAGTATGGAAAGTTCTTCATAACAAACTAGATAAAATTTATTAAGATCTGATAAAAATTGTTTTATACACTTGTATATAGAAATTTTGAGTAATTCGTAGTTGAAATGTGGACTTTAGTATTCCATAATTTGGCTTATATGTATTTACAACATTTTTGTCAAACAACTTTTAATTTTTTTCTTGGGCATTATATTTTATCCACATCAGTGAAAACTAGATATTTACTATTAACATTTTTCATATAAAGTGGTACTAAAAATGCTGTCAAAATGCTACGTTGTTGCTGTTCAGTCAGGCGTTTTCAATTTTTGGATAAAACGTGGACGACACATTTTGCAATTTCCTCCTAATTATAAAAAAAGGCTCAACCGATCTTCTTGCAAAACAAATAAAAAAAAGATAGATAAAAATAGATACATTGATAAAAAAAAATTATGTAGGTTGATAGATGGTCAGATGGACAAATGAAGAAAGTTCTTATCGAGATTCATACAATAATTTCTGTCATAAATTTAGCTACTTTTGTTAAAATGTCGACTGAATCAAAATGTCGTCAAATTTGGCTTACATACACACACATACTTTTTCCAATTTCGTGTCGAACGATTCAGAATGACTTGCGACGTCAATAAATAATGAATTAGCAAATCATTTGTTTTTAACGAAAGTGGCAACCCAATGGAACAACTTTTCTTTTTGAAGTAAATCCGTACAAATGCAACGGAAGTGCGTTACGGCAGATAAGATAAGATAAGAGTCGAGTGCCAATGATTCGTCATTCGCTCTCGATGATAAAATTTCTATACGGGTCGATTGTGATTAATAAACATTTTAAAGTTACATCGTAGTGTAAATGTTGATTTAATGAGAAATGCATAGAATCAGAAGAATATTTTACCCTGTTCCTTTGAAATTATTTCTATGTTATTGGTAGTTTCTATAAATTTTTTGAAGTTATTAAAATGGAAAATATTTTTTAGGCAAGACAGATATTACAGCTGTTCAAAGAATGAAATTATATCCAGAAAAAGTAAAAAAAATATATAACCAGTCAATGAATATATGTTAATTTTAATTACATGAAGTTCTTCAAACACAATCATTACGTTTAGGCGTTGTTTAACATCTATCAGTTTGTGAACGAATATTATAGAATTTATTAATCAGCAATTATTTCATTTCTCTAATAAAGGTTCATTTCTAAATGCTAATTACAATGACAAACCGATCGTGTCGTATTTGAAGTATGACTTTAATTACATTATTGTTTTTAAATATTATATATGTTTTTAATGCTATTACGAATATATAATTTATAATTTATCATTATATAAATGTATATAATGGTTAACGCTAATAAATGTGTGCATCACGAGTGTTACCATATTACTAATAAACATTATTCAAAATTGTTATATGATGTATTTATTTTTACTTAAATGCCATCTTGTACAGTAGCAAATAAGTTTTACTTCAATCGAGTGTGAACCTTACGGGCACTCTTTTTTTACTTGAGATTATATTTGAGATCTATAACCTCATTCGGAAATTTGATATCATACTGCTTGATATCAAGCTACATGAACTAGTTTATGTTATCCCACAATATTCAGAAAATCATCCATTATAACACAAATTAACTACAAATTACGACACAATTATATTTATTCAAAAGAACAGAAATTGCGTAGTAATAGTACGTATATAGTTCAGTTCCGAAATGTCAACACATCTGTGTGATCTAAATACCACGGTTCAAAAAACATCACATCACATGGCGACAAAAATTAAATATATGAAATACTGTCTATACAATTTATATGGATATTTTTTATAATTGAGTGCAGTCAGCTATTTAATTTATAAATCGTTATTTTGATGAATAGAAGAAAAACTGAATGATGATGCATATGAATAAATAAGTTGTTGCCACGAGAGTGATTTCGAAGTATAATACTTTTATCAAACTATTCATTTATTATTCATGTACCTATTAATTTTTATCCATCCACCAATCCATATATTGGATCCATATCAATTTCTCTATTTAATTTGTATCTATTCATCTAACCTAAATATTGATCTAATTACCAATATATTTATTTATCTATCAATCTATCTAATTAGATATCTAACCTATCCATTCATCGATCTACCCATTTATTTATCTTGTATCCATTAATTTATATTTCTAAAATCTTGCCATTAATCAATATATCCTTATATAAATTTATCAGTCTAACAAAATATCCTTCTAACAATCTATTCATCTATTGATCTATCAACTTATCTATTTATTAATCTATCCATACCTTCATCTCTCCATTAATCCATCTATCAATCTATGTATGATGTATCAAAAAATTTCTGTATCTACATATATTAAATAATCTATCTAATACTTAATCTACTGATATATCTATCTATTAATCTATATATTTATTCATTCCTCAAACAATCTATTTATCTACCTATCCACATATCTCTACATCTATCCATCTAGCAATCTATCCATTTATTCTATATTAATCTATTCATCTATTGATCTATTCATCTATCTATCTATAATATATATCTATCTATCTATAATAGATATATCTATAATATAGAAATTCTACATCATATAGTTTTATAGATTATAAAAAAACAAATACCAAAAAAATATATGTATCAGTTGATATTAAAGATGCAACTTGTTTCGAAAGACGAATAAGGATATTTATTATTAATTTATTAATTCAGCAATTTCTTTAGAATATTAAAATTAAATTGAAAATAAAATTATTTCAGAATTGATAAAAATATACAATCGATTAAAAATCAAATTTATCGAATTTGACTGAAATAAATGTATGTCGTTATAGAACAAAATTTGGGAATGAAAAAAATATATATGATATAATATTTAAGGCTTAATGAATTTCAAAACATATTAGGTTTTAATTTTTTTTAATTTCAAAAAAGGTTCAAGACGTTTCAATTAAAATTAAAGCTTTTAAATTATAATTAAGGCTAAATGTAATTACGTAAAAGGTTCAAAGCATTATTATTATTCATTTATTATTCATTTATTTAATAATTTGTTTAGTTATAATTTCGTTTTATTATCTAGAACTTACAAGAGCAACGAAAAAAAAGTATGATAATAAGTTTAAGTAGTAAGTTATTGTAAAAAAGAAAAAAGAAAGAAAAAAAATTTTTTAATGAGATTGTCTGACTTAAATCCTGTCTGTTAATTAAATTAAAATGATATAAAATTCATAAAGTTTAAAAGAATATAATTAATAGCAAAATAGCTTTTAGAATTATAAGTAATTTTGATTGCTGTTTATAAATTAATAATAAAAAAATTGAATATAAAACATAGAAAAAACAATAAGGTTAAAGAAAAGATTAGACATTTTTAATTTGGGTTTGATATAACTATGAAATTATTTGTTTGTACAATTACATTTAGATCAAAGATAGGTCTAATATTCAGATAAAATGTTAAATAAAATAAATTTACTTTATTTAGGAAATCATTTAGTTCAGCTGTATTATGTATTATATTTAGTACGTTGTAAAACGTCTATATATATATATATATATATATATAAATATATATATATATATATATATATATTTACCTTTATTTATTATTTTGTCAAACAAGACTTATAAAGTCTTATAATACAAAACTGTTTGCTTAGGTAATAAAAAGAACAATCAAATAAAGTAAACAATATACATAATAAGTAATAATAATTAAGAAACTAAAGGAAAAGTTATAAAATGAAGTAAAAAATAAAAATGATAAATGAAACAAAATTTAAAAAATAAATGAACACAAATATATATATATATATATATATATACAAAAGTTTTTCATATATCTAATATACTTTTTTTCTAAATCTAATACCACATACCGTTATATGAAAAACGATCTGCACCGATAAATTTAATATCCGATATAATTTCAAACAACCAACCAATCTTCAAACAATACACTATAAACACTTTTATATAATATTAATATCAATATTATATAATAATTTTGATAACACTCACTTTAAACTATAATAAAACACAACTACTTTCAGTCCACCAATAATAACCAATGATAAAATAAATTAAAACAAAAACAATAATGAAAATATATAATAATTTTAATTAGCACTTAAAAATTTGTGTTATTACACTTTTGATTATATTATTAATAGTAAAACAAATACTACAAAAAACAATTTTTTGTTATATTCAAAAATCACATGTATACTTGTGTGTGTCGTTGCTTTTATTGATGCTGTTTTTTTAATTTCTTTATAAGTATCACACAAATTATGTTGAATTTTAAAAAAATGGTTAAAACACTGCTGATGAATAAACTGTATATGTATTAAAATTTTAATTGTATATTCAATATTTAAAAAAAAACACAATAGTACAAAGTATACTAGGTAATAGTACTACTGCACTGGTCTATTTTTTTTGTAATTTTTACCAACGAGTTAAAATGCACTGCTAATAAACTGTTAGTATATGTATTAAAATTTAAATTGTATATTAAATATTTAAAAAATAGTTTTTTAACAAACACACAATAATACAAAACAAAGTGCACTACGCAAGAGTACTATACTATACTGATTGACTTTACTATCCACAAATGGTCTAATGTTTTTTTTTAAATTTTACCAACTATTGTACATAAATTTTTATTATTATTTTTTATACTGAAATGTGTATTTTATTTTTCACAGGTGATTTGTCGACACGAACAGACGAGGCGTGCGAACCGCGTCAGAGTCAACGCCAGACTGGCTGTGAGTCACGCGAAGAGTGACTCCGGCCGCTTCGGCGCAGCCGGAGGAAGCCATCGTTCGGGAATCGCAGATTCATATACTTGGGCACTTGCGAACAATATCAGGTGCGAAGCATTTAGAACACTTTTGATAAAGGAATCATAGACAAGAAAACTAGTGGTGCATGGCATCGTGGCTAAAGGCAAATTGCTGGATCTTCCCATACAGTAATTTAAAATCTTGGTACGGAACCCAAAAAAATTACACAAAATGTATACACATTGATAAAATCTTTATAAAATATCTGACAATTTCATGTACATAGTCCAATAAACATTTTTGACCGCCAAATGACTTTTTTTTTATTGCACAACTGCTTGAGATACCACATTCCAGGAGGCTCAAGCGTAAATCACCAATGGATAATATCCTAATCTAGCAAATTGTTTAATGGAACAATTTCTATATTTTTATAGTGAATCATCAAAATATGTTAGTTAATTTAAAGTTTTTTTTTGTAGTATTATTATATTATTTTATTATTTACTATCATTATATATTATTATTATTATTATTGACTATTCTTATGTTATTATCTTTATTCTTATTTAGTTTATTCTTTTTAGTTTATATACATAAGCAAAGCAGCTCATAGAATGTAATTACTGTTCTGATTGCTGTATAATAATAAATGAATAAAAAAGACACTTTTTTAACTTCCCGTAGGGTAAGTTATAGTAATAGCGAAAAATCGAAAATGAAAATTTTTACATATCTTTACGTTTCAGAGGTTTCTGAACATTTTGGTATTCCTTATAATTAAAAAAAAATTATGTATGTGTGTGTGTGTGTGTGTGTGCGGATACAAATTTTCGTCGACGTCTTCGAGAACACTGATCAACCGATTTGAATAAATAAAAAAACATTCGATTTGTATCGATAAGGGGACGTGCTGTTTATTTTTTGGCGGAGGCAGGTTTAGCCGTTCCGAAGATACGGGGCAAAACGTGCCAAAAACGGTAACTCAGTTCTCAAGAGAATGGTGCTTCCGATTTTAATAATTCCAAAAACATTTTACTTGTATTGACAAGATGAACTGATTAAATTTTTAGAAAGGTAGGTCCAGCGGTTATGGACTCTCAAAAAAATAAGTTAAAAAAATGTCATTTGGCGGTCAAAAATGTTTATTGGACATATGTACATCAAATTATCAGATATTTTATAGAGATTTTAATAATGCGTACACATTTTGTGTAAATTTTTTTGGGTTCCGTACCAAAATTTTTAATTACGGTACGGGAAGTTTCAGCAATTTGCCTTAAGGCACGATGCCATACACCCCACTAGTTTTTTTTTAAATTCAGATTTTTTGAACATTTTTGAATTTTTCTTTTTTAAACATTTGAATAGTTTGAAAAAAATCGACTTTTGACAGTTTTAAAATCCATGCAAGTCGTTTTATCAATAGTGTCGAATATGTCGAGAAAATTTATTTGATTTATATAGTTAAATGAATTTTAAACATTATAAATCTTGATAAAATTTTTAATAATATGTTTTTTTTGCAATTGCTATAACTTTCGCTAGGGAAGTTAAAGATTATAAATTTAGAATGATTTAGAAATATAATAGTATAGTTATTGGTTTACTCTACCACTAGTAATAATTAATTAATATTATCACTAAAATTTCATATTATATTTTGAAATTTTTGTCCTCCACTAAAAAATATTTTTTTGCACATCTTTACGTTTCCGAACAGATGCAGAGAAAAAGTGAGAAAAATCGTCAGTTTTTTTAGAAAACTGTCCAGCGTTTTTAAAAAGTTCCAGCGGGTTTGGAGAAGCATATTTTTTTGTATCAAAAATTGACATTTGTTGATCAAATGTGATCTTCAAAACTCATTATTATCAATTATTTATAGACAATGAGAATTATCGGAGAATAGGTATACAACTTCATAGGTTGAAAAGCAGAAAATAAGAAGTGCAGAATGGTAAGCAGTAGGCAGATTCAACTGGTAGACATGTAAAATCAGGTAATTCAGGTAAATGTGTAGAAAGGGAGACGTACAGACATATAGACTGGTAGACTGATAAACTGATAGACAGGTAAACAGCTAAAAAATAGACTAGTAGACAGGAAAACAGGACAGGTAGAATAAGTACACAGATAGGCGGGAATAACTGTAGAGAGGTAGACTTGTAAACAGGTAGACAGGTAATTAAAACAAAAAAAAGGTAGGCAGGTAGATCATATAATTTAAAAAATGTTATTGAATAAATCGATACAACGCAAAATACCACATACAACTAACTATATATGGTTTTTACATACTAACCAACACTGGCATATTTATTATTTAACCATCTAATCTACTAATAACATTTTATTTATGAACGCAGTTATACGTGGCTAAATTCTGAAGATAATATCATCATTAATTAATAAATGAAAATATTTAATTATGTATGTATAAAACAGTTGTAAATCATTGAACTTTTTTTTCCCTCGAATATAATAGGTTGTCAAATATATCCCTTCCGCCTTTTTGTATCAAACCAAGAGCAAAAAAGCGGAAGGGAGATATTTGACAACCTAATATAATTCTGGTACGGGAAGTTCGAGCAATTTGCCTTAAGGCACGATGCCATATACCAACTAGTTATTGCATAATTAGTATTGCGAACAATAATATAAATTTCTTTAAGAGCTAAATTTCAGAACTCTGAGGCATGAAGACAGATATTTAAGAATGTACAAGGAAAGGAGAAGGGTAATAAAATGTGGTGCTCTCACGCCTTCAATCTCAATAACAATAACAACAATTGTCATCATCATAATATTTTTTTTTTATTTATTCTTATAACTAATCTGAACCTTGGGTTCAATGAGGTTATTTGCTGACGTGTACAGGGCTTTTAGAAACAACCCCAGTGGGGAATTTCCTTACATAAATATATTGATTGTTAATTTATTAACTTCCCGTAGGGCAAGTTATAGTAGTCGCAAAAAAATCGAAAAAGGAAATTTTTATATATCTTTACGTTTCAGAGGTTTCTGAACATTTTGGCATACCTTAGAAAAAATGGATGTATGTGTGTGTGTGTGTGTGTGTGTGTATGTGTGTGTATATGTGTGTGTGTATGTATGTGCGGATACAAATTTTTCGGGAACACGGATCAACCGATTTCAATAATTCAAAAAAAAATTCGATTTGTATTGATAAGGAGACGTGCTGATTAGTTTTTGGCGAAGGCAGGTCTAGCCGTTCTGAAGATACGGGGCAAAAAGTGCCAAAAACGGTACCTCCGTTTTTAAGAGAACGGAGCGTCCGATTTGAATAATTCAAAAAACATTATTTGTATTGACAAGATAAAGAATCGATACAATTTTCATGAAGGTACGCCCAGCGGTTTCGGAGATATAGAGGAAAAAGTAAAAAAATGAGCCATTTGGCGGTCAAAAATGATCATTAGACATATGCACATCAAATTATCAGATATTTTATAGAGATTTTAACAATAAGTATACATTTTGTTAACATTCCTATGGGTTCCGTACCAATGCTTATGCGTTAGACAGCGACGCGGCGCTTACGCGCTTTATATTTTGTCCTTATGCAGTTAAAGCAGTACGATTGCTTTGAAAAAAAAGTTCAGATCTTCCACAATATGTCAAAATAAAGAAAAAAAATTTTTTTTTCAAAAAAAAAATTTTTTTTTTTTCAAAAAAAAACTAATTTTTTGTCCAATTTATAGTTTTTCAAAAATCTTATTTTTTCAAAGTAATTTTTTTTCAAAAATGTTAATCGTTTTTAAAAAAATAATAATTTTTGGTACGGGAAGTTCCAGCAATTTGCCTTAAGGCACGATGCCCTAATTGCCTTAAGACAGAATTCCACTTACAGCTAGTTAAATCTTGCGGCCACTTTCTTTTTAGTCTTCTCGTTGGTACTTGTTTCAGCAGGTCTATTATTAGAGTGTTTGGATGGTATGCACTCTTTTGATGATATTTCGTACTTCTCTCCTTGATAACTTCTTGTATATATTTGATGTTTAGGATCATCATGATAAATAAGCAATAATATTAAATAATATTTTATTCCCCAAGTGTCCATTATTCCTGTATCATGTTATTGACTCAGTTCGTACAAATGCGAATGCGCGCGCAAACCCGGCGAAGTCACAAGTCTGCGCTTGTGATACGAAGGAACGACGGCGGCGTTTCTGGCTGCAACTATACCGGTGTCGGTGTCGGTGTCGGCTTCAAATTCGCTGATTTATCATTTTTACCTTTGTCGTTGTTGTCATTATCATCATCACACATCACATATGTTTTGCTGTCATATCGTATCTTCCGTTTAAATTTTAAGGCTGACGCTACGGAAAGTACAATTGGAGGCGCCGAATCGACAGAACGGGAAATTGAATTGGATAGAAATTGTGTGCAAAATGATGACTTGGGGAATAGATGTGTATATATATATATACATATACATATATATATATATATATATATATATTAGTTAACCCGACAGACGTTGTCCTGTACCCACATCTATAATTTTTTTTTTTTTTAACTTCCCGTAGGGTAAGTTATTGTAATGGGCCGAAAATCGGAATTGAAAATTTTAACTTTTCTCGACGTTTTGAAGGTTTCTGAACGTTTTGGCATACCTCAGAAAAAATGGATGTGTGTGTGTGTGTATGTGTGTGTGTGTGTGTATGTATGTATGGATACAAATTTCCAGTCACGTTTTAGGGCGCACGGATCAACCGATTTCAATGGTTCAAAAAACATTCGATTCCTATTGATAGGGAAAAGAGCTGATTAGTTTTTGGCAAAGGCAGGTCCAGCCGTTTCGGAGATACGGAGCAAAGAGTGCAGAAAATAGAAATCGAATTTTTGAGAGAACGGAGTATCCGATTTGAATGATCTAAAAAACATTCAATTAGTAATGATTGGGAAAAGTGCTTTTTAGTTTTTCGCAAAGGCAGGCGCAGCCATTTCGAAGATACGGAGCTAAATATGTAAAAAATGGCAGTTTTTGAGAGAACTAAGCGTCCGATTTAAATGATTCAAAGAACTTTCTGCTTGTCTTAACAAAATAATCGATTTTGGAAAAAAAAATTTTGTTCCAATTTTTTTTTAGTTTTTTGTATATCGAAAATATTTCAGATTTTATTTTTAATTCTGACTATAGTTCTATTATACTTTACAAATAATTTCAACTCTGCAATTCAGTTTATATAATTCTCATAAATATTAGACAATGTTGTAATATTTATAATAATCTATTTGAAAACATTCAGTATTCCTCGAACATTTCGTTACGGTACGGGAAGTTCCAGCAATTTGCCTTAAGGTACGATGCCATAATTGCCTCAAGACAGAATTCCACTTACAGCTAGTTATTTATGTATTTGGTATAATTAATACATACTGTATCTCAGTCAGACAATTGTTCTGGTATGAGAGATCACAGCAATTATAACAAAAATAAAATCTAAATTTTATGTAACAGACTTAAACATTAAGACATATATTTTTACTTATTACTATTATACACACATATATACACACACAGAACGCTTGCGCACATACATACATACTTATACTTAAATGTAATTTTACAAATCAGAAGTAGTATAGTATTTAAAATAGGGATTTTAACTCATTTGTTTCATTTGTCTCTTACGTAATTTTTCAATTTGATTTTGAAACTGTTTAGGTCTGTCATTGTCTTTAGTTCGTCCGGTAGTTTATTGTAAAGGTTGCTTGCACTTCTCAGAGGACTAGCAAGTCCTTTACTCGATTTAGCATGTTTCATGTGAAAGTTTCGGTTTTGTCTTGTTTGATGGTCATGTATATCTTGGTTTGTCTCTATTGTGGTGCAAGTTTTGATTTTGTTATTTTTTATTTTGAATATTAGTATGCATTTTTCTATTTCTATTGTTTTGTGTAGTGGTATGTTCAAAAGTTTTTTTAACTTCCTATCCTATATAAATCTATTTAATAAGATTCAACAGCGAAATGTGACATTTCCTATAAATGCTAGGTTCATCATTAGTAGTAATAACATTGATTTGTACAGAACACTAATAGACTTTATAAATGAATGCAATATAACGCTATAGAGTAAGATATTTTTAAATTTATTTAATGTAACTAATTTATATTGGTATTGTAATTTTTAACTTTCCGTAGGGTAAGTTATTGTAATGGGCCGAAAATCGGAATTGAAAATTTTTACATTTCTCGACGTTTTGAAGGTTTCTGAACATTTTGGCATACCTCAGAAAAAATGGATGTGTGTGTGTGTATGTGTGTGTGTGTGTATGTATGTATGTATGGATACAAATTTCCAGTCACGTTTCAGGGCGAACGGATCAACCGATTTGAATGGTTTAAAAAGTATTCCATTTCTATCGATAGGGAAAAGAGCTGATTAGTTTTTGGCAAAGGCAGGTCCAGCCGTTTCGAGGATACGGAGCAAAGAGTGCAGAAAATAGAAATCGACTTTTTGAAAGAACGGAGTATCCGATTTGAATGATCTAGAAAACATTCAGTTAGTAATGATTGGGAGAAGTGTTCATTAGTTTTTGGCAAAGGCAGGCCCAGCCATTTCGAAGATACAGAGCTAAATATGTAAAAAATGGCAGTTTTTGAGAGAACTAAGCGTCCGATTTGAATGAGTCAAAGAACTTTCTGCTTGTTTTAACAAAATAATTGATTTTGAAAAAAAAAATTTTTCGTTCCATTTTTTTTCTTTTTTTTTTTTTTTTAATTTTTGCAAATCGAAAATAATTCAGATTTTATTTTTAATTCTGACTATAGTTCTAATATACTTTAAACAAATAATATCAACTTTCAATATTAGACAAAGTTACAATATTTATTATATAATAGTCTATTTGAAAACATTCAGTATTCCTCGAACGTTACGGTACGGGAAGTTCCAGCAATTTGCCTTAAGGCACGATGCCACCCACCCCACTAGTTTAATTTAATTTTCTACTTAATTTTTATTTATATTTGTATTATAAAATATAATGGCCAAATGACTAAAGATTCGAGGCCAGTTAATAAATAAATAAAAAAAACTTCTTATCCTATACTTTTTAATATCCTATTCAATGTCCTGCATTTGTGATTTATTTATAGTCTTAGCATAAGCAGTATAAGAAATTCAGAAAAAAATAATATAGTATCTGCAAAAAAGAACAATATCACACTTGATTTTACCACACAGCATAATTGCTTCAATAATTTAGTCTATAATTTTCATAATCTCGTACGATATATTTAGTTGCATTTTGGCAATTATAATTGCTAAAGCACATTTTTCTTACTAATAATTTAATAAACATTATTGTTTACGTTCAAATCTTTGGTGAGTTAATTTGTAAATCTAGTTCATATGTGCACTATTCAATCTAAGATCAACTTGCTAAATATTCCATATCAAATGCCAAACAAATAAATTTTTGACATGAAACAAAATTCTAAATCATTTTTTAAATAAGAAGAAATATTCTTTTGTATTGTTAAATAATTTAGTGAAGTAAACCAAAATGCGACATGCATAAGTTTAAAAAAATATTGTATATGCTATTTTGGACTTATTGCGTTATTTATTAAACTAGATTATATAATTTATCTGCCAAACATATACTATTAACTGATGTATCTTCTATTATTTTAATTTCTGGCACATCTCAGCTGCTTTTCGGCAAAAATAACGTAGACATTACATTTTTCTTGTATATTTCATTCTGATATTATCTATACTCAAAATTTTAGATAAGGTTTTTAATTTAACAAATGCTGTTTAGGAATTGTGTAAAAAAACAGTTTTTTTAATAATAATCCAGTTTATTTTAATCAAAATTGCGGACTTTAAGTAAGAGCTTTATTATTCGATTATGTGCTATAATTTTTTATATACGTTGTTAACTTCCCGTAGGGTAAGTTATAGTAATCGCAAAAAATCGAAAATTAATTTTTTATATATCTTTACGTTTCGAAGGTTTCTGAACATTTTGGCATACCTTAAAAAAATAGGATGTATGTTTGTATGTATGTGTGTGTGCATGTGTGTGTATGTATGTGTGTATGTATGTGTGTATGTATGTGTGTATGTATGTGTGTATGTATGTGTGTATGTGTGTGTGTGCGGATACAAATTTTCGTCGACGATTTCGGGAACATCGATCAACCGTTTTGAACAATTCGAAATTTTGCAAAAGTTTTTTTTACAAAAAGTCATTTTTCCCCAAAAATGTGAAATTTCTCAAAAATCTATTTTCTTCAAAGTTTTAAAAAAATCTTGCCTTTTTTAAAAAAATTATTACAATTCTTGGTACGGAAAGTTCCATTCAAAGCACGATACTACACACGACTAGTTTTATCTTATTTTCTTCGATTTATATCTATTTTTCGCCTTTTAGCCTTGTATGGAATTTTATTCAATTTTCGTCATAATTAGTTTGAAAAAATCGCTCTTGTTTGTTTGTTGAAAACATTGTTAATTTGCCTATTAATTTTTGAAAAACCGAGACAATCCAGGACAAATTTTGCTTTTAGAAAATCACGGAACACATCGTAAAATCCGGAATTGGGACATATGGCCGCCTTATCTTTAAGGGCTTCATCTATAAATGGGTATATAGATCAAAATATAACTACAGCAGTACTACCCATTATTATTATTATTATCTTGAATATTTGATAGTTTTTCTATCCCTTACTTTTTCCACCAACTCTGTTATCTATTCTAACGTTTTCCTAGAACAAGAAATGTGAGAAAAATCCAAATCCAGTTTTACAAATCTCGAACGGTGTTTGCTCTTTTGCAGAACACGATACACATATAATTCATTATTTACAACAGATCGGTAATTACAACAATTACGATGAAACAATTCAGAAACAGAAGCAAACTTATTGGAAATCAAAGATTACAAATCGAAGATTTATAATGGGATATTAATCTAGAAGTCGGTGATATATTTGACGTCGGAGGAATTACTGAGATTAAATGTAGATGCTCCAACGGGATGTTTGATTATAATTAGTAGTTCGATCTTGGTTTATTGAGTTATTAAGATCAGAAGATTGATACAAATTAATTTGTATTAGCACAGCGTAGGTATTTCTCGGAACATTTACAACTGTCAAAATTACTTGAAATTTCTAAAAATTTCATACTAAGAATATGAAATGAGATCTCTAATATTGCCTATAATCTAAGTTGGATATAAATACATAAGGCGAACCAATAAAATTTAAAATCGGTTCAGTAGTTTAGGAGTTTATTCTGGACATCCCCACAAAGTTTTTAACACCTTACAAAAATTGTTTTCAGTTTAATTCTATGTAGAGTAAATCATCATGCACTTTGATTCAGTTTTGATTCTTAGATGAGTTGTTTCTGATAATTTTTAAAATATTTTGAATATTTAATATTTTTATTATAGTTGAAATCTTCCAGGTAGTACAAACTATTTTTTAAGCAATTAATACAATATTTGTTTCTCACAAATAAAGTTTTCAATAATGATTAAAAATTTAAAAAAGTTTATATATGTATTGTGAATAGTTGATAATCATAGGTCTCTAATAATTGCATAAGTTTATTCTAGCTATGAGCTTTTACTGATAATATTTATTTAGTATTTATGAAAATTTAAGTTTTAATATAATATAATAAATTTAAGATGATTTACTCTAAACTCAAACAAATTTTTCAAGATTAGGAACTTTGTTACAATGTTTGTCCTGAATAAACTCCTAAACTACTGAACCGATTTTAAATTTTATTGGCTCATTGTGTGCATTTATATCCAACTTAGGTTATAGGCAATATTAAAAATCCTAAATCATATTCGTAAAATTACAATTTTGAAAATTTCACTTAATTTTGACAGTAAGAAAACAAAATACTATGGAATGACAGTTGTCAATGTTCGTGGAAACTTCTAAATAAATTAATTTATGATTTGTAGTATGAATCAAATATTGTATAAAATGTTAAATAGTTCGCACAATCTGAAAGATTTCATAGCTAAAACTAAAATAAAAGTATTAGAGGCCAAAAAGTTTTTAAAGAAATTTTCAAAATGATTAAAAACAAACTTTTCTATACCAAAACTAGAAATTTATGATGCTTTACTCTTCATGAAATTGAACTAAAATCAATTTTTTCAAGGTAGAAGAAATTTTGTTACGATGTTTGTCCTGAATAAACTCCTAAACTACTGAACCGATTTTAAATTTTATTGGCTCATCGAGTGCATTTATATCCAACTTAGATTATAGGCTATATCAGAAATCTCAGGTCATATTAGTAATATTGAAATTTTAGAAATTTCTATTAATTTTGACAGTAAGAAACCAAACGCTATGGAATGACAGTTGCCAATGTTTGTAGAAACTTCAAAGTAAATCCATTCCACAAGGTCCAAGAGATATTGTAAATCACAATTTAAAGTCGAAATATTATATGAGTGTTAAATCTGACAAAAAATTATTGACAGCAAAATATATAACGTTTTTGACGAGTTCGAACAGAAGCCAAAATGTCCTTATGAATTACGTGTGAAAATGATCAATTTTTGAATTTAGCGTTGTGTAATATTGCATTTAATTCCTAAATCTCCCATATAAATTTCTCCATGATATTTAGATATTTAGTTCGCGAGTAATAGTACTTGAACTAGTTCAAAATAGTGGATCACATAGATAATGTCTGCATTCACCATTCGATGGATTTAATACAGTTTTGATTTTATTTAATTTATTTACCTGTTTATTTTGTATCAGCTTCGATAAATTGAAAACTATATAGGTTATTAATGTATAGAAGAAATTATTATATTTGCATATAAATCTATTCTACAAGAAAATTCATACGCAATAACTATTAGAGGATGTTGATGTAGAGAACTTTACATAAAAAACGATAATTTGAGAAACAGTGCTATTTCATTCAAAAAACTTAAGTTCCAAAAGTTGCTCTCTTCAAGAAAATTTTTTCTGTTTTCAAACTGAAAAATCTGATTAAATGATTGTTAAACAAAATACTAAACAATTTATTTACAACATATGACTAATAAAATTATATCATCATTGTTTTAATATTTTTTGCAATTAACGTAAATGCAACATTCCATATATATGTTTATATTATTAACTTAAATATTTTCCTTGCCATTTGTTTATACATAAAAGAATGTGTTTTTCTCGCATACGCATTTTAATAATATTGATTAAATTACTTTGGAATCCGATAACTAACGATTTAATCTCGAATTGTTAGAAATAATCACATGGAAAAATTATTGTTTATTAAAAACAAAATGTGTTACATTTTAGTTCGTGGAAAAGTAAATATTCAAAATATTTGTACTTGATTTTATTTGGCCTATATTGTTGGGAAAAAGAATATATTGTTCATATCAGAAATAAAGCTTTAACAAGTTGTAAGTGTCATTTTGCCTTTTTGGCAAATTGCATGAATTTTTCGATATGTGTAGATAATCGATTTAATCAATAATAAAAGTTTGATTTATAAAAAACTGTTTGCACTATAATCATACAAGTTGAGTATATTTTTCTTTAATATATATATTTAAAGATAGTATATGAAAATATGCATATTTATCTACAAAATATTTTAATTTCTGCATGCTATTCTTTGAACCCTATATTAAAATCACAAATATTAAAATTAATACATTTTTTCGCACTTATCAGAATTAAGACTAAGCAAAATATTTTGATATACTTGAGAAACTTTTATTAAATCATAAAATTGTTATGAAGTTTTAACGAGCTCTACAGGACGTACAGTTATACTATTTTTGTAAAAAAATCTGAAGTCAATGCAAGTTAATGCAAAACCTGTGTGTTATGTTTGAGCATTCATCAAAAATACATAGTCCTTACTAGAATCATATAATTTGAGTAGGTTACTCTTCAGCTCTCGTACTATGACGACAGATACTAAAACTAATTAGTTTTCACAACAAAAACACAAAAAACTGCACAAAGTATTATCATAGTCAAAGAATTCCTGGTGTAATAAATACGAGATGTCATTTTTAGAGAGCTCTGTAGGGCGTACCTTTTGTCGCACGATGCTGTAATTTGAGTATGTTGGTTATCAATGGATATACTATGACAATAAATACTAAAATTGATGCATTTTGGAACAAAACTCGAGAAAAACGAATATTGCTACAAAAAGTGGTCTCACAGAACAATTGTGATATTTACAACTGTGTCATTTTTAGAGAGCTCTGCAGGCCGCACCGTTGGTACCACGAAGCTGTATTTTGAGTATGTTGGTTACCAATATACATACTATGACAACAAATAATAAAATTAATACACTTTGGAACAAAAACTCGAGAAAAACGAATGTGCCTACGAAAAGTGGTCTACAGAACAATTGTGATAATTACCACTGTGTCATTTGTAGAGAGCTCTGCAGGCCGCACCGTTGGTACCACAAAGCTGCATTTTAAGTATGTTGGTTACCAATATGCATACTATGACAAAAAATAATAAAATTTATGCATTTTGTAACAAAAACTCGAGTAAAACAAATGTTCCTACAAAAAGTGGTCTACAGAACAATTGTGATATTTACCACTGTGTCATTTTTAGAGAGCTCTGCAGGCTGCACCGATGGTACCACGAAGCTGTATTTTGAGTATGTTGGTTACCAATATACATACTATGACAACAAATAATAAAATTTATACACTTTGGAACAAAAACTCGTGAAAAACGAATATTCCTACAAAGAGTGGTCTACGGAACAGTTGTGATATTTACCACTGTGTCATTTTTAGAGAGCTCTGCAGGCCGCACCGTTGACACCACAAAACTGTATTTTGAGTATGTTGGTTACCAATATACATACTATGACAGCAAATGATAAAATTTATATATTTTGGAACAAAAACTTGAGAAAAATGAATATTCCTACAAAAAGTGGTCTACAGAACAATTGTCATATTTACCACTGTGTCATTTTTCGAGAGCTCTGCAGACCGCACCGTTGGTACCACGAGACTGTATTTTGAGTATGTCGGTTACCAATATACATTCTATGACAATAAATAATAAAATTTATACACTTTGGAACAAAAACTCGAGAAAAACTAATATTTTGACAAAAAGTCGTTAACAAAGCATTTATGATATTTACGGCTGCATCATTTTTAGAGAGCTCTGCAGGCCGGACCGTAGGTACCACGAAGTTGTATTTTGAGTATGTTGGTTATCAATGCATATACTATGGCAACAAATAATAAAATTTATACACTTTGGAACAAAAACTCGAGAAAAACAAATATTCCTACAAAAAATGGTCTACAGAACAATTGTGATATTTACGGCTGTATCATTTTTAGAGAGCTCTGAAGGTCGCAAAGCTTTATTTTGAGTATGTTGGTTACCAATATACATACTATGACAACAAATAATAAAATTTATACACATTGGAACAAAAACTCGAGAAAAACGAAAATTCCTACAAAAAGTGGTCTATAGAACAATTGTGACATTTACGATGAATTTAAGTATGCTAGTTAACAATATATATGATCTACTTGTCCACCTAGTTACTTCTATACTACCTATTATTTACCAATCTATCTGTCTACCTCGTTAGCAAAATGTTTGCCACTCATAAAATCGCCATCAACCAAAGTTTAGTTTAGAGCTCCATAATAATTTTTCTCTAAACAACCATCACCGTTCGCTCCGTTTATAATAAAATAACTCAAATTTAACGCACCAATAAAATTTAAATTTAATTTTTATGACCAATTCATACGACTCTGACGCATTTAAAATTCGAATCTGTTTATAAATTATCCGGACATTAAATATTCCTTCTGACAATTTATTAATAAATGTGCACGAGAAGAAGAGGCATCTCAGCATCTCATCATCTCTTCATTGGTTGTTTGCGAACAGAAATTCGAGTTTTAAAATTAGAACGAAAAATCCATTTTATGAGTTATTATAGGTTGTACGATAATACATCAAAGATTTTAAGACGAGGATTCGGTCGTGTAAAGGTCATGTAGACGGAAAAAGATCTTTGGAACAGACAGATGGGAAAAACATACATTGACCAGAGGATGATTATAATTGATGTCCCGAAAGGAGACGTGGATTATTTGTGGAAGCTGGGAAAATCAACATATTTTGGATCATGAGCATAATTTGTCTTGTACTACCAAAACAACAATTCAGAAGTTATTTTTCCAAGTTGTGTTCTAAATCAACAATGTCCATTTAGGAGCAAATTCATCCATTCCTTGATTTGCCCATCGTTTGACTTGAACAATATAGATTTTTTAGTAAGTTATAAATATTTGAGCCAGAACATGCATTTGTTGACTTGATCTTCCAAAAATAGAAAGTCAAACTTCCTGAGAAAGATCACTACCTGATTTGCGATTTATTTAACTGGTGGATTGGAATCAACAGTGAACATTTTTCTGTCAATTAGTAGGATTTGAGCCAACACATCTATTCATTGATTTACACTTCATTTATAATATTTGTTGTGCCTCCAATTAACAAAATCTAGTTACAAAGGAAAATTCAGGAGTAGATTTGCTCTTCATACGTTTTTTAGAGTTTCGAAAGAATTTGAGCTAATACATATATTTTTTATGGACTTTTTTGGGACCTTTATTGTAGGAAAATTTAAGCCCACATCTTTATATCTATTTGTGCATTATTAACATGCCATAGGGTGAGTTATTGTAATCGTCCAAAAATCGAAATTGAAATTTTTTGCATATCTTCACGTATTGAAGATTTCTGAACATTTTGGCATACCTTAGAAAAAATGAATATGTGTGTGTATATGTGTGGATACAATTCTTCATCCATGTTTTCGGGCGCACGGATCAACCGATTTGAATGGTTCAAAAAACATTCGATTGCTATTGGTAAAGAGATGTGCTGATTAGGTTTTGGCAACGGCAGGTCCAGCCGTTATGGAGAAACAAAGCAAAGAGTGGAAAAACTAGAAATCGAGTTTTTGAGAGAACGGAGCATCCGATTTGAATGATTCAAAAAACAAAAGCAGGTCTAGCCGTTTCGAAGATGAAATCATTTCTATACGGGTCGATTGTGATAAGACGTCGTGTATGTGAATAGAGATCTGTCGTTGTATGCGTACCGGCATCAACGTTGTATGCGTACCGATATCAACAAGGAAATCGGCGTAGATAAATAAACATTTTAAAGTTACATCGTAGTACAAATCTTGATTTAATGAAAAATGCCTGAATCGGAAGAATATTTTACTCTGTTCCTTGAAAATAATAAAACAAATAAAGCATTTGTGCCGTGTACTAAACGTAAGTTTATTGATTAGAAATTATTTCTATATTATTTCTAGTTTTTATAAATCTTTGAAGTTATTATAATTGAAATATTTTTAGGCAAGACAGATATTACAGCTGTTCGAAGAATGAGATTACATCGCCAACGAAAACAGTAAAAAATAATACAAGCAGTCAATGAATGTATGTTAATTTTAATTACATGAAGTTCTTCAAACACAATTACATGATGAGTCAAGTTGCGAATACAATATTTGTTTAGGCGTTGTTTAACATTATAGAATTTATTAATCAGCAATTACTTCATTTCCCTAATGAAGTTTCATTTTTAAATGCTAATTACAATGACAAACCGATCATGTCATATTTGAAGTATGACTTTAATTACATCATTGTTTTTAAATATTATAAATATTTTTAATGCTATTATAAATATATAATTTATAATTCATCATTATATAAATGTGTATAATGGTTGACACTAATAAATGTATGCATCAAGAGTGTTACCATATTACTGATAAACATTTTTCAAAATTGTTATATGATGTATTTATTTTTCTTTAAATGCCATCTTGTACAGTAGAAAATAAGTTTTACTTCAATCGCGTGTAAACCTTACGCGCACTCTTTTTTAATTTTTACCAAGAAATAAGATTTGCTAATGATTGAAGTTGCAAGTATTCAATAAACACCAAAATTGACAGTAGCATGTAAAGTAAATTTGTATAATATCTTGGCCAAAACTTTACCAAATTTAGCGAAAAACGGTTGAACCAAATTCAAAAACTGTAAAGCCATTTTATGAAACTGGAAGTGTTGATCAGTTTTATCAAAAATCATTTGAACTATCGTCTCTGTTTTTGTCATATAATAGATTCCACCACAATTGTTGTTTTCGCCTGTCCAAACGCCTTTTTCTGGAACATATGTGATATTAATAGAAACATCCAATTAACAATCTTGGGTTATTTAGCTTTAACTAATTACCAGTACCAGTACCAGCAGATCAAACATAAAATGATGAAGAAAAATATAAATATCTAAAAATTTTATAAACGAGTCAAATAACAAGTGAAGCGTTAAAATCACATCACATTAATTAAAACGACTTCCTCAACAATTTCTCATTATTAATAAATGATAATAATAATAATAGTCTATAAACTCAGTTCGCACGCAATGTGCAATGTATGAAATAATTACACAGTTTATTTATTTAATAATATGCATTCCAAATTCGCGCCATGCGAAGATGCCACTCATTATATAATATTATCGTACAAGTTGCGTGCAAACAAGAAATTAATTTTTTTATTTATACAACCTGGAAGTCGAAGAACTGGTAAGTCGGTAATTGTGTGAGATACTGTGGTAAGGTAACCGACTGAAAAAAAAAATTAGATGTGAGTGGCATTTTGTCTAAAAGCCAGTTGCATGGACTTCCTAATATTTGTAATAGTTGACTTAAACAAACAAAATTGAGGTGCAGATTTTTAGATAAAATAGGTAAATGATTTATTGGATTGTCATTTTTGGTGTTTTGCCTAAAGACAAGTACATCATTTAAGAATATCAAATTCATGGACAGATTCTCCCGCACAACAGACCAATGTTATGGCAAGGCTATGTTATGAAAAACTTTCCATACTAAATATTAACAAAAACCACGTGGTTGCTGTGCATTAAAGCGTTTTTCTCAGGTTGTCAGAATGTTAACATAACTTAGAAACCGCACAAATGTCAAAAAAACAATATTAGATAACAGGGTCTTTCTGACCCAACTTCATAACATACGAGTGACGTTGCAGTTTATGTATAACATGCCTGAACGCACAGCAAATACATGACATTTTTACAGTATCCAGTATGATTCAGTAGCATAATGTGTGCAAGTTGGAGCGTAACATGGCCTTGCCATAACATTTTTCTGTTTTGAAGCAGAATCGGCAAATCAATTTGAAATCACCTTTACAAAAATTTATTAGGTTTTGATAGCTTTCAGAAAGTAAAAAAGAAGCACAAAGTTTGTTCGCACTGATAGAATAAATAAGGATGAAACTAGATTCTGCAAATCTTTTTGTCACAATTTTGTTCTTTATTAAGAATCGTCCGAAGATTAAAATAATTAAATGTGTTCTTAAAGAAAGAAATGTGTTCGGAAAACATAGTTTTATTTGAATTGTTTAGGATTGTTGAAATTATAAATGTGTTGAATCATTCTTGTAGAGATAAATTTGTAATTTTGCCCAATATAGAAACAATCACAATCATTGCAATTCATCTTGTGAAGCAAATTAACGACTGATTGCTTAGGAATTTATCTTTTCAAAAGAGAGTTATAAGTATAACTAAAGTTAAACACATTTTTTTCTAAAACTGTATAATTTTAAATAAATACTAGGTGTAAGTTGCATTATGCCTTAAACCAAATTGCATAAACATTTCTATAAAAGTAAATAATCAACTTGATCAATAGTAAGTTAGGCTTAGTCAATTATATAAAATTTTGAACTATTTTAAAAGTAAAGTTTTAGCTGAAAGTTAATCCATGTGATTCTCAATATAATTGTATTAATTATAGTTCTCATAGAAAACATTAAAAAACTTTCATTATTCAACCGCTTTTTACAAAGCTAGAATATTCTAGAATCATAAACTACTAGCAAATTACATGAAATTCGTAATGATAACATTTTTTTACAATTAATTAAAAATAAATCGTCTTACCGATTTTTAGCAGAAACTAATCAGCACGATTACAGACAATTTTAGAATTTTGAAAATTTGTTCAGAATTTTAGACAAAAACTAACAGAAATTTTTTTGCACTAATAGTTTTGATTTTCCCAAAAGTCAGTTGGTCTAAGTTGACCAAAAATTAAAAGTATAGAACATTTTTCAAATATTTTTCCCAACCTTGTCCAAAAAAATGCTATAAAACATATGCAACTCATGTTTTGATACGGAATCTCGAATGTAAAATCGCACAGGAATATTTTGCAACGTATGAGAAATTCGAAAAATATTCAAAGAATTTCATATGTTTTTGTATATGATATCGTATTTCTTACGTTAAGCTACTTGCCAGAAAGCCAGAAATATAAAAGTAAGCCAGAAAGAATATTAAAAGGATTACTTCAAGATTTATGAATGAGTAGATGCTGATACTGTACATTGTTTCAGTAGAAAGAAATCCTAAGTTTGTTTACTATTTTTAAATTTCATATATTATCTATTAATTTTTCCTGGTTTATTTTTAAATTTTACCATGTGTTCTTGAAAAAAGATCAGAAGCTATTCTGTTTGTTTTATTATTATTAATGCAGACGTTGCAGGTTGTTTATACAGCTGATGTATTATAGCATTCCTGAAATCTGTTTTCCAAGCAAAAACGACTTAATTTTAATTATTTCTGGCTAAAAACATAGAGAAAACACATGCCAACGAACTAGATGATCTATATTTTAGAGAAACATACAGAAGAATTAGAAATATAGGAACTAAATTTTGCACCTTTTTGTTCTCATCAAATTAGAATTAGACTGACATGATTTAGTATTATTTTTCTAACAATATATTTTCCAAATATTATGGTTTATAAAGGACATATTAATGATTTCCTTGGCAATTAAGTACCAGACTAGTTGGTATTGGTATTTTTCCTTGAGGCAAGTTATATGAACTTCGCGATTTGTGTAAATTTGTGTTAATTTAAGAGTAGTTAAAAGTATTCGCAAGTGGATTTATTAAACATTAATGAAAATCGAACACGTCAACCCGGTCGGAGTATTTTTTAAAAGCAAATTTTCAAAAATCAATAATTTTTATAATTGATCCAGTTTTCTGTAGTACTTTAATTGTTTAGCATGTTCATTAAGACCAAGTACTCTATCGTTATTCCAAGTAATTCGTCGAATATTATTTTAACAAATGTCAAGAGAACTATTCATTTTCTCAAACTTTGATGAATTTTTTAAAATTAAATTACTTGTCGTAAAGCCGTAATATTTCAGTAAGTTCTATAAGACCATGATATATATCGCCAAAAAAAGTTCCATAAAAATCGGTTAAAATTTTTTTTTCAACAGTTAATTACAAAAAACGGCTCGGTAGATTTTTACCTAAAACTAAACAGTATCATTTCCAACTAATATCTTTCGAACGGTTTTTGATTTTTTAAAATTGATTCGGTAATATGAGCTTAAATGTGGACGAAAAGTTTAACACTTTTTTCCAAATTACAAAGAAAGGGCTCGGCCGATCGTCGCACAAAACTGAGAAACGATAATCCTCATTGAGATACATCGAATGGCTTTTAAATTTCTGAAATCGGTTCAGGCGTTTCTGAGAAAACGTCGATCAAAGATCTAATTTTGGCAAATGCCAAAGAAACGATACTACTTTTTGCAAACTTTGATGAATTTTTAAAGCTAAACGAGATGTCGTAGGGCTGTAATATTTTAGTATGATCTAGAAGACTATGGTATCTACCGTCAAAAAAATAATTTTTTTGTTGAAATTTTTTCTTAAAAAACTTTATTACAAAAAAAACGGCCCGGCCGATCTTGACCAAAAACTAATCAGCACGATTCCCAACCAATATCTTTCGAACGGTTTTTGAATTTTCAAAATCGATTCAGAATTGCGGGCTAAAACATAGATGAATTTTTTTCCACTTTTCTGCAATTTACACAGAAACGGCTCGGCCAATCGTCGCACAAAACTTAGAAACGCTAGTCTTCGTCGAGATGCATCGAATGGCTTTTACATTTTTGAAATCGGTCTAGCCGTTTCTGAGAAATCGTCGATTTACGGCAAAAAAATCTGTTCACATACACGCACGTCGAGAAAACATAAAAATAGCGAATGAATTTTTTTATGAAAACAGAAACTTCTCCTTCGGGAAGTTAAAAATGTTATATAAAGTTACTAAAGCCCAGTTTGATTTTTTTGAATTTTTGGCACATTTACGTTTATTGACTTGATTTGGTAGTTTTCTATTATTTAGTGTTTATACCTTCACGAAATACATATGAATTTCTTTACTTTGAAATACTCTGTTATTAATGAAACTGGTCTTTGATGAACTCCATTAATCTTGTTTTTTCTCTTGGTCATCAACAACTTTGGTCCAATAAATAAATTTCATACTTTGAGAAAATTAATTATGGTAAAAAAATATTCTAAAGATTGTATAAAAAACATACAAAAAAAATTCCAATGACCACGATTGATTTTTAACTCTTGGCACAATAAAATTCGTGAATTTCAATTCGATATCTTCCTACTACTAATGATGAATTTATCTCGTATATTAGTCAGTGATGATTATGTAGTATTTTTTTTATCTTGATTATTAGTGTTGGTGTGGCGCTTGCAGATACAGTATTTATGTCCGTCCAGTATTTATAGTATCGGCCTGTCGGACTGACTGTTAATGTGGCCGTTCCTTGTTTTTCGTATTTAGTATTTCAAATGTTTCGTATTTGATCTATATTCTATTTCTGGTTGCGCCGAAATGCATGCATAAAATGTTCGAGGTAGACGGAGAGCTGGGAGTAAATTTACTACTCTCTCATATGACCCCAAATCTACCACCAGGGGCATTCACTATGAATTTCCAGGAACTATTCCCATGCTGTTAAAAGTCTAATTTCAGTTCTTAATACTAATTTGCTTTAATGTTTTATCAGTTTTCAGATCAATCCTATATTATTTTTCAGTGCTTATGGAGGGTTTGTTGAAAATATTGAGAAGCCCTAATTTGTTTTCTAGATAATTTGAGCTGCTATGCGCATTTGTTCAAATTTCCTGAGTTTCTTTAGTATCTATTCAGGCTCTCGCATCCAAAATAATAATTTAATAATAGTATTCCAAATGCATTTTTGAACTCTATCGATCTAGTTCTTCTTGGTAACTTTGCTATAATTTTCATGATGCAGAATGTTCTATTTTTTTAAGCAGTAAACCTTTAGATATTGCTTCAATAGCAATACGCTGTAATTAATTTAATGCTAAATCCAATTGTGCAATTTCAAGCTCTATTGATCAATGACATCAATGGTGCCAAAAGATCTAATTTATTGGACAATATAGCATTTACATTCTTTTTTTGAAATACCTTTTTATTAATCTAAGGCTAATTTTTTAACTCTGTAATTTCTATTCATTCGTTTATTTTAGAAGCCTAAATTAGCTTTCTTTATAAATCTGATTTAATATTCAGCAAATTGTCTACTGCAAACAAGAGATGGTTTGGAATGCTTATAAATTTTGTATCCTATTCAATCAAAGGTGCTAAAAATTTAATTACTTTAGTCTAATCTTTTTTATCAGCTTGCTATACCCTGTTGAGAATAATCTATTAATTATGCAATCCTGAATTCTATCATCTTGTTTTTCTTGGCAAGAATTGACGACTAGAATCAATTCAGTCCGACTAACAAATTCCATGAATTGAAAAATCTATGTTTGTCGTTTTTTGATGATGTCAAAAGACATCATCTTTGACTAACAAAACTTTGATGAGCTTAGTGCAACCCTCCCAAATTTTTTAGTATTTTTTTAATTTTTAATAATAGCTTTTAATTTAAGTCTTTGATAAGTTTAGTGCAACCTTCCCAATTTTATTATATTATTTCTATTTTTAATATTAGCTTTTAATTTAAGACTGATCTCAATATATTATACTTTCTCAAACATTACTGATCTTGTTCTCTTTCTTAGTCATTATTGAGTAATGATCAATTTTGATTTTACCATTTACATTTGTAATTGTTTTGTGACTATCAAGAGCATTACTAAAATATTTAGAATATTATTATCATGATAAATATCACTCTTAAGAAGATAGAAATTGAGCAGTCTATCGATTTGTACTATTTAATACCATTGGTCAACTACTTACAGAATGCGTCAAAAATGCAGAAAATATTTTGGTAAGTTGGAAAATGGAAAAAGTTTTTTGATCTTGTTTACCATTGGTGGACAATAAACTAAAGTTGATTACACCTTTCAATAAAAATTGTGGAAAATTGGGCAGTCTATTAAAGATATTTCTTGTCTTGGCCATCATAATTTGTCGTGTTAAATTTTGAAGCCAATGATTTTTTTTTACTCTAGAGTATTTGTTAAAAATCGAGAAGTCTATTGATATTATTTACTTTAGTCACTGTTGATTTCTAACAACCTTGTCAAACATTTCAAAATTGTTTGTAGGAAATTGGAAACTATGTAGACATTATTTTACTTGATTAAGATTGGGAATAATATTTTATATGAGTATTTCTAGCTTATTTGTGACTCAACAATGGTTGAGCTTGCAATTACAATTTTCCAGCCTAGAACAACCTGATATCGAGCAGTAGTGACATCAGTACTTGGCAATATAGATGAAAAAAGTAAAAAACAGTGCTTTCATCAAAACTTTGCTAAAATATATATGGCTTTCATTCACTTTTTGATTAATAGACATCAGTTGTCCGTCATAAATTTTGGCCAGGCACCTGGTAGATAAAATTCCAAGAATACTTGCTGAAAATAACATCTTTTACAACAAATAATGGTAAACCATTGAAGAACATTTGAAAAATATTACAGTTTTTTGGTCCTTTGCAATCCTTTACAACAAATAATGGTAAACCATTGAAAAACATTTGAAAAATATTACAGTTTTTTTGGTCACAAATAACCAAATATCATCATATTTGGACGACAATTTTAAAACACGTATGGGAAACTATATTATTTGCATAACAGACCTTGATCAACAGAAATATTTGTAGGATTTTACAAACTCTATTGATCACCTTCTTTTTGGTCAATTTTAGTCGAACAATAATCTATACATTTGGAAAAAGTTGGAAACTGTGATAATCTTTGAATATTTTGTCACCAGCAAAATTGATAGAACATTTAAAAATTGCAAAAATTGGAAACTGTAGTAATCTTATTCTCTTTGGACATCTTGTCATTATCAAAATTGATAGATCATTTAGAAATTGCAAAAATTGGAAACTGTAGTAATTTTATTCTCTTTGGTCATCATGTCATCAGCAAAATTGATAGAGCATTTAAAAATTGCAAAGATTGTAAACTGTAGTATTTTTTTTTGTCATCTTGTCATCAGCAAAATTGATAGAGCACTTAGAAACGTTTGAAGAAAATTGGATTGAATTGGAGGCATACTAATAAAAAAATCTAACTTTATGAATTTGGCAAATAAATTGCTGTCAAGTGCTATAGTTGGCTTGAACTATTTTTGTTGAACCAAATTGGCAATACTATGAAAAATATACTACTACCTAGTTCTTTACTCTTTTTTCTACCAGATCTCCGACTAATTTTCGTATTCCGAATTCTCTCGTTTGCATTAAGAACCAAAGAAGAGCCATTTGGTCAATATCAAACTGTCGGTAATTAAACCACATACAGCTCACAGTTTATAATACAAGTCATGCACCTATGAAAACAGATGATGAAATAGATTTTGGACTGGATGGAAAATGGAAAACATACGAAAATTCCAGCTGGTAATTTTTTTTTTAATTTGAATATCACTATGAATATTCTCAAGAAAAAATCGAAAATTTTACTATTTTTACTCTTAACTAAAAATACAATTGATGTTTGCTGGGGAAGAAAAGGGGAGGGAGAGAAATTTAAATATCACCACGAATATTTTCAAGAAAAAATCGAAAATTTTACAATTTTTTCCCCTAACTAAAAATACACGTAATGTGAAGAGGGGGGAATTGAAAAAGACACGTGGGAAAAGGGGGGGTAGAAATTTGAATATCACCATGAATATTTTCAAGAAAAAATCGAATACCATTTTTTCTCCTAACTAAAAACTGTAACTAAAAACATATATAATTTTCAAGAAAAAATCAAATACAATTTTTTCTCCTAACTGTCTGTAACTAAAAATATACGTGATGTTTGGTGTGGAAAGGGGGGGGGCACAAATATTTTGAGAAAAATCAAAAATTTTACAATTTTACAATTTTTTCTTCTAACTAAAATCCCAATTTATGTTTGCCTGGGGAAAAGTAAGGGGGAGAGAGCAATTTGAATACTACCACAAATATTTTCAAGAAAAAAACGAAAATTTTACAATTTTGTCTCCTTACTATAAATACACTTGATCTTTGCTGGGAAAATTGGAGAGGGGGATAATTTGAATATTAGCACAAATATTTTCCAGAAAAAATAAAAAAATTTACCCTTTTTTCTCTCAACTAAAAATACACGCAATGTTTACTGGAGGGATGGGGGGAAATTTGAATATCTCCACCAATATTTTCGAAAAAAATCGAAAATTTACTTATACAAATTTATTTGTAAACTAAAAATACTTTTGATGTTTTCTGGCGAAAGGGGGAAAGGGGAAATTTGAATATCACCACAAATATTTCCAAGAAAAAGTCGAAAATTTACTTATAATAATTTATTTATAAATTAAAAATACTCTTGATGTTTTCTGCGGGAAGGAGGGGGGGCTAATTTGAATATCACCACGAATACTTTCCAGAAAAAATCAAAAATTTTACAATTTTTTCTCTTAACTAAAAGCACACTTGAGTTAGCTGTGGAAAGGGGGGTGCGGAAAATTTGAATATCACCACGGATATTTTCAAAAAAAAATCGAAAATTTTACAAGGGGTACGAGGGGGTAAAATTGAATATCACCACAATATTACAAAGAGATGTGGATGTTCAAAAATCCTCAAAAAATCGATCACGTGATCAATGAAACGGTGTTTATAATTTCGTAAGTCGACATCTCGCGTTACATTAATTATATTCGAGACTAAAAATTTAAATTAATCTTTATGGCATCATTTGTCATGTAACCAGAGATATTTTTATTTTTTAATGCAATATGCCCTTGACAATAAATTATAACTTCTGCTCGTAAGTCAATGTCAAAATATTTAGCAGTGACACGCTATTTTGCACACACTAATGATAAAAGACATATGGGCACATTTTAAAAATTAAACCTTCACAATATTAATTTTTAAATCAATTATGATTTTGTATGGAACGATAATTTTTGGTATAAAAATGACACAAAAGGTTGCACCTAATTATTACATCATTCCTTTACTAAACCTGTAATTTTCTCTATATATTTCCAATATAATTTATTATAAGTAAAAACAAGTTTAAAGCGGATGCTGCGTCTCTTCATCTTATATCGGAAATAGCTCAGATTGTTAAAGGAAATAATAAAAATTAATAAAATTGATAAAAAAACATCCTGATGCATATAATTTCTGCGACATCCTTTGATAAAAACATATTACGTTACTAGATAGATAATATTTCCTGGAATATCAATAATCGACAAAATAGTTCAATGATAAATAGATACTAGTGGTATTTATAAAAAAATTATATATTTTATTATATAAAAAAAACTAGCAAACCCGACGTACTTCGTTTCGCCACCAGATGGTTTCGTGAGAAAGATGAAGAAATTTCTTGTTTGTTTTACATTTGAAAAGGAAAATTTGGATTTTATTACGCAACAGTAATGAATTTATTTCGATTACAAAAATGAAGTGTTTTTTAGTTGAACTTCTCTAAGTAGATGAAAGTGAACCCGCAAATTATCCTTTTCATTGAAGTGCTCTTTGGTAAACCACATTTTTTGTTTTTTGGTCTGACGTTAACACAAACAAAGTGAATGGTTTTCCAACTCGTGAACAGGCAACGTATAACTGCCCATGTAAAAAACAATCATTTTCTAAATAATCTATTTGAAATTTATCTCGCAAACACTAAGCGATTGGCCTTGCTACTTGCTATTGCAAACGCAAGGCGAACTGGAAATTGCAATCGTTTGAAGTCAAACGGAAGACCAGTCGGAATCATTGGTATGTCACCAAATCGCCAGCAATTTTTGATTGAATGGTGAAATTCAGTGCGTGTTCATCATTATTCTTTGCGGCAAGAATTGCTTGTTGACTTAACCAAGCATAATTCCAATAATTCTCATTAATGCCATTACTCGAATTTTTGATTACGGTGCGTAAAGTTCCAGCAATTCGCATTAAGGCACGATGCCATGCACCACTAATTTTCTTAGCCATAATCCTTGCGGAGCCCGAAAAATTGTCGAAATCGGTTCGTGCGTTCTAGAGTTGTATCGTCAGGAAGGAAAACCCGACTTATTTTTATATATATGTAGATTATATATTAATTATTTATTTTTGAGAGTGAAAAACTAATCAAGTTTGTATCCAATACAAAGTCTGTATAAATTTCAACTCCCCAAAAAATGCAATATAGACATTAATACTAGAAAAGAAAAAGTAACAACCCTGATGAACAATATCAAAAAAAGTCATTTCGAACAAAGTGTTTGTAACAGTCACCGAAAGCACCATTTAAAAAGTTTTTTTCTAAATGGATTGTGAAGTCTACAAACAGGGGTAGTATTTTTACTTATCTATATCTATCTATTTCGAAGGGGCGGATTTTATTTGGAACGGAATCGTTTGATTGAAAACTGAAACCTCTGCAAACCACCCTTTGAAGTGGAAATTTTCAAATACAAAATCCTTGTCTTGTTTGCAATGAATAATTTATATCGAGTTGGAAAACTGAAGGTTTAATTGTAATTATTTGAATATTGAAAATAATTTGAATTTTATTTTTTTCTAGCTAAAGTTCTAAATTTCAATTATATACTTCAAATAAATAATTTTAACTTTGCACTTCAGTTTATATAATTCTCATAAATAGTATACAATGTCAACTAATTATTGCATTTCTCGATGTTTTGAAGGTTTCTGAACATTTTGGCATACCTCAGAAAAAATGGATGTGTGTGTATCTTGTATGTCCGCATTTTTTCGTCCATGTTTTCGGCTGCACGGATCAACCAATTTAAATGGTTCAAAAAGCATTCAATCCCTATTGATAGGGAGATGTACTGATTAGTTTTTGGCAAAGGCAGGTCCAGCCGTTACGGGGATACGGAGCAAAGATTGCAGAAAATACAAATCGAGTTTATTGAGAGAACGAAGTATCCGATTTGAATGATCTAAAAAACATTCAATTAATGATTGGCAGAAGAAGTGATTAGTTTTTGGCAAAGACAGGTCCCGCCATTTCGAAGATACAGAGCTGAATGTGCAAAAAATTTCAGTTTTTGAGTGAACTTAGCGTCCGATTTCAATGATCTAAAAAACTTTCTGCTTGTATTGACAAAACAATTGCTTTTGGGGATAAAAAATTTTTACATCTTTTTTTATTTTCCATAAAATATTTTTGTAATTTTGGATTGAAAATTCAAAAAATTACCCAGGCTAAGCACAGTCTAAGCGCCACTTTGGCACAAATGTTTACTAAAGTGCGTTTAGACTGTTTATTTACTGGAGCACTTTTCCAATTTTGTAAAAACTATTAAAAAATGTGAAAATGCCGCCAAGCTAAGCACAGTATAATAATAAAAATGTTGGACAGAATTATTTGCAAATACGTTTAGACTGTGACTATACGGGAGCACTTTTTCAATTTTGTGTAAATTAGGCAACTATTTTTTTTGAAATTGAATTCGAAATGAAATGACGATTGTTAATGTTCTGGAGATAAATTGATTTATGATTTACATTTGATTTGCTCAGATATAACAAGATAGCGAAAATAATGAAAGTTACAGTAATTGTAATAATATATTTGAAAACGTTTAAAATTTCTCGAATATTTCATTAGGGTACGGGAAGTTCCAGCAATTTGCCTCAAGGCACGAGTTACACCACTAGTTTTTAAATTTGATTGATTAAGTTTTGTTTATTTACTTTTCCGTAAACATATATTAAGTTACATTATTTATAATAATCTATTTGAAAACATATAAAATTCCTCGAATTTTACATTACGTTATGGGAAGTTCCAGCAATTTGCCTTAAGGCACGATGCCATACACCACTAGTTCTACTTTAATTCGTAATTTAGATCATCTATACATTTTGTAAACCAGGTAGTACTTATATCGTTCAAAATGTTATTAGAAGTGTAAGTCATCGTGACCTGTTTTGTGTAGTATGGTAACAAGAAGTTATCTAAAAAATAATAGGTGCTGAAGCGTTGCACTTATAAATAAAATATACCTGAAGTCGAACTAATGTTAATTTTACATTTGTGCTATTTGGAGGTTACTTTTTAACCGTTGGCAGTATCAAAAATGTAAACTATTCGGTATTGGTATTTTGCCTTGAGGCAAGTTACATGAACTTCTCGATATGTGTAAATAATCGACTTAATCAATAAAAAAAATATGAGTGATTAAAAGTATTCCGAGTGGATGTATTACACATAATTCAAAACGAACGAACACGTTAACTCGGAGTATTTTCTAAAAGCAAATTTTCACAAATCAATATTTTTATGATTGGACCAGTTGCCATAGGACTTTAATGGTTTAGTATGTTCATTAAAACCAAGTATCATATTGTTATACCAAGTAAATCGTCTAATTTTAATTTTAACAAACGTCAACTAAACTACTCATTTTCCCAAACTTTACAATTATAAATAAAATATGCCTGAAGTCGAAATAATATTATTTTGACATTTATGTTATTTGGAAGTTAGAATTTAAGCCGTTGGCAAATCTTTAACACTCTTTTATTTAAAACATGTTATATTATCAAGACAGACTGTTACATAACATAGCAATGTTATCCAAAAATAGGCCCATAACTTTCCAACTTTTAATATTAGACTTTTAATCCTATCATCCCCCCATGTTACTATCCTTCGGAACTTACAATAATAATACTTACATCCTCAACCCCTGAAATTTATTGTGGACTATTTTCCATTGTGTTCATAATATTAATTCCCCAAAACTGCATTATCTTAAAAACACGTCGAGGGTTGCGAAATTTAAGGGATCTATTTGAAGCCCTTAGGATGCAACTGGGGTGGATTATTAAGGTTTCGACATATTTTTGGCAATATTGCTAAATGTTACTACAAATTGTGGCAGAGGAGAATTGAATATGTTTTTGGATTTTTATGACAAATTTCTTATTGACATTATTAATAATATAAAAAATGAATTTTCAATTTGTATTTGTAAGAGGATAAAAGTATAAGTTCAATTTCTTTTATATTTTTATTTTAAGGCTAGATGACAAATAATTAGATTATCACGGAAAATATGAGTCGATTATCGACTTCGAAGTCTTTAACAAGATTATAAGTATAGTATCATCACGAAAATCCCTTAAGTCTAATTAGAGTCCGTTCACATCAGATTTTGTTGCCAATTTAATAAATAATTATTTATTTATATTAAATTTATTATATAAAAAAATTATTATATAAAAATGAAAAATCTATTGGATCTATTATAAAATGTTATGATATGAAAATGACAAGTTATTTTGTTTCTCCTCGATTCCCAGCTTGCTTGATTCCCCACACAATAATAATTATATAAAATTCTAGTAATTAAAATTCTGCATCCAAAACCGTGCAACTATTTTCATATTTACTCTGTAACGGCTGGACCTGCCTTTGCCAAATAACTAATAAATCAGCACATCTTTCTATCAATAGGAATCGAATGTTTTTTGAATCATTCAAATCGGATGAGTCGTACGCCCGAAAACGTGAACGAAAAATTGTATCCATACATACATACACACACACATCCATTTTTTCTGAGGTATGTGAAAATGTTCAGAAACCTTTAAAACGTGAAAAAATGTAAAAATTTTCAATTTTGATTTTTGACGATTCAATAACTTACCCTGCGGGAAGTTAATTATGAAACTGGTAGTGCCTTAAGGTTAATTGCTTATCATGCTTTAAGGTTAATTGCTGGAACTTTCCATACCGGAATTTAAAATTTTTAGAAGCTCAGAAAAATAATTTGGATTTATTTTGAGAATTTTGAATTTATTAAAACATTTATGAAAATTTTGAAAAAAACAATAATAATTAGAATATTAAAAAAATTGAAAATATGCCTTTTTTGAAAATTATGAAATTTTTCGAAAATATATCTTTTTTGAACTTTGAAATTTTTTTGAAGTTTTTATTTCCCATTCATGTTGGTTGGTCCTTAATACCGAAAATATGGGATTTTCGCCTGCCAACTTACATTTTTTAATTTTTGTTTCTTGATCTCCAAAACCGCTAGATCTGTTTTGGCAATAAATCAGTGAATTGTTTATTACGCCAATACAAAGCACAAAACATATTAACTTTAAGAAACGGTTTTTTAAGATTACTACAACTTATCTTTCTTGTGTCTTATGATTATACAAAAATTGGAAAAATAACAATTCCAATGTTAATTTTACTATCTATATCTAAACACTGTGAAGAACTACATCATTGGATGCAGATCTTAGTTTTATATTCTGTAACATGCCAATTTGATTTTATATCCCATGTGAATAGATGATCAAATAAATATAATAATAAAATGTTAATACTGAAGTCCCCAGATCAAGCCTATGATATACTTCAGCTAGATTAGTTGACCACTCATTGGAGGGGCTGCTATTATTTTAAATTTCATCCGATTTATTTATGTGTGCCTGTATGAATGTATGTGCATATGCATATCTGCGTGAGTGAGTAGAAAAATTAGCACAAAAACTCATAAAATTTTGTAAATTCTGATCGCTGTTAAATAAAGTATATTAAAAAAATATACTGTCCCATCCACAGCGTAACTTTAGCATCTATCTAACTTTTATTTTCAATCGCTTCAATATCAAAATGCTATACTAAAAACTAATATTTGTTCCGATTTCATTGCTGGATGAATTTCAGGATGACGAGGCGTGTTTTGATAGATCGAACGTGCTTTAGGCGCTTTTGCCCACGCCACGAGGCTCCCCATCCATCAACCCGGTGCATGACGGCGAAGCAAGGTTAAATCTACGAAGGAGAAAAGGGGAAGGTTTAAGCCCAAGGATTGTCGAGGGTAAAGTAGAGTTTTTGATAATTGTTATTAAAAACTTTTTGAAAAAAAACTTGAAAACTCATCGAAACTAAGGGTATTAAACTAGTGGTGCACGGCATTATGCCTTAAGACAAATTGCAGCAACCGCCCGAACTAAACGAATTGATCAATAGGTGAGTGTAATGGTACGTCATCGAAGGGATTTCATAAAAACTTTTGTACTGGTGTATGTGTATAAAACTATGCCTATTGGCAAGTTGCTTTAAAATAATATCTTATTGTTAGAAAATTGCTAGAATTCGATAAAAATCTATTTTTGTGAAACGTGCGACCGTGCCCTCAGAAATCATGCCTAGGAATCAAAATGCACTGACCTTTGATTAAAATTGTTGTCTGAAAAATGATAAAACAAATGGTGAATTTTGAATGCATTATGAAATATATATTGAATTGTGCTAAAAAAAACTCTGCGCCTTACCTCGTGATTTCCAGAAGAGAGCTTATCAGGAACCAGGAACCAGGAACCGGAAACCAGGAACCAGACACTATAACTGCACTAAAACACTATAAAAGCTTTTGTAGGACACTACACTAACACTAAAAAACAATAAATTTCGGTTGAAAAAATCGCACAAGGATAGAATAAAAGGATCAGTATAAGTAGACACCAAGCAAATTGTTGGATCACTAATGAAACTTGGATGAATTCTTATAACAATGTTCTTGTGGTCAACAAAATTATCACCACCAATAATAAAATATATGAAAACTAATTTTCCTTCGGCATTTTCAATTTTATGGTTGGTCCTTGTGAATCCTGGTATCTGGTAACAAAGTTTTCCAACCGACACTTGGACACTTACCAGGAACAAAAATAGACACTTGAACACTTAACAAACAAAAATTTGTCTTTTAAAAAAATACTGTTTATAACTAATGAAGCTTGTATGGATTCTTATAATGATGTTCTTGTGGTCTCAAAAATCACTGTCACTAACGATAAAATATACTCCTTTTTCTTTGGCATCTCCTTGGTCTTTGTAAATCCTGATATCTGGTAACAAATTTTTCCAACCGACACTTGAACACTTACCAGGAAGAAAGATTGACACTTGAAGACTAAACAGAAAAATTAATCTTTTTAAAAAAATACTGTTCATCACTAATAAAACTTGGATGGATTCTTATAATGATGTCCTTGTGGTCTCAAAAATCTTTGCCACTAACCATAAAATATACAGACTCGTTTTTCCTTTGGCATCTTCTTGGTCTTTGTAAATCCTGGTATCTGGTAACAAAGTTTTCCAACCAATGTGGTCAAATAATTCTTGTGTAAAAAAATCTTTAAAAATCATCTACGGGGACTAACATCAAATATTAGATAAGCTACCGAAAGAATTAAGATCAACCAAGAGGCCCTTCTCATCAGGTAAAATTAGAACCATGCTTTAGAGATTTATATAATGGTCTTTGTAAACAAACCTAACATTGTTGACACTTTTTTGATCATCCAAAAGGTCCAATTACTTTAATTTATTTCCCAATCAGTACTTTTTAGTCCTTGTACTTTTCAATTGTTTTAGATAGTAACATCTATAACCTCTATTGATTTTTCCAATGAATTCTTCAATTTGTTCTACTTTTCACTTTGTTCTTGAAATGTCCTTAAGGACCTCAGAATTGTTCTCAGATTTGGATTTCTGCTGAAAATAAATAAATAAATTAATTAAAAAAATATACATTTTAAGAAATACATTATATATATATATATATATATATATATATATATATACTAGTCGGCCCAGCAAACGTTCAACTATAGAAAATATTTCTAGTAAATTTTTAGTATAAAAAAACTGATTCTGAAATAAGTATCATGTGGAATGTAAGCGAAAGATGTAGCTAACACAAATTAAATAGATGGTTTACCCAGTGCAACGAATGCCACATATAAATGTTTCTGGGACATATTAATAATCATTGCAAGTGCCTGTTTAATCTGAAACTGATTTTATTCAAATTTAAATGAAATGTTTGGTGGATTTTCAAGGTTTTGATATATTATTACCGCGCTTTCAAAATCCAAACATTTATTTTTGAATTATGCTTTGGAATTTGGTATGTCTAGCAAATCGAGTAAGATTTCAAAACTATGTACCTATACCTAGTTTCCTCTCTTGAGTTATACTAGAGTATCTTGAGATATTAATATGTTTGCTCCTTCTGGAAGCTATCAGAAAAAATTGCACAGTGGTAATAATCTTGCAAATCAGTAATTATGCCAGAATCTATAAATAATTTGATACATCCAATTTTATCGATGTTAACCTTTCCGTCTTCAAAATCTAAGCATTGTTTTGAAAATATTTCAGCGGAAAGAGCAGATAAATTAACAAATTTTCCATGAGTTTAAAAAAACTTAATCCAAATTTAGTGTAAAACGTTCATAAAAAAGACGAAGTTCCAGCAATTTGCCTTAAGGCACGTTAAGTTTAACCTTCATTTCTATCCTCAAATTTTCCCTCATCAAAATCCGTCAGACCAGACTGCTCGGTGTATCGCAATCGCATTGTCTGGTGTGTTCTCGCAAAACGCGGGGGTTGTGGCTTTCCAGTGGTGTGGGGCTCGCGAGGTGCCCCTCACCCGACGGGGGCCCCATTCGTGAATTCGCGATCAATACTGCAACGTTTCACATCGTTCGTTCTATAGAATATATCTGTGCGGCGGCGAACTTGAAAACCTGAACGGGGGGGGAGGAGGCCCCCAACAAACGTTGGGGATTTTGGGGAAAGATCGGATCATAGACGTAGGTAATAAGGGATTCGAAAAAATAGTTATTGTAAGTTTGTTGGTAGAAAATCCGATTTGATAGTTTTATGTTTTCTCGACGTTTCAAGCCATTCTGAATCGTTTGTGACCAATTTTGGAACGAGTATGTGTGTGTGTATAAGAGCTAAAATTTAACGTTCTGAAATTAAATTTTTGACATAAGAGTTTTTTTTCTAATTACGATATTTGTTACAACTACCAAATAATTAACTTCTAGTAACAGTAATAAACAATTATATAAATTTAATACAAAGAGTACAAAATAAAGAATGGTATTTTCAATGAAATGATATCCGTAGTATGTTGATTTAATATAAAATAAAGACAAATAATAATAATAATAAAATTAATAAGTAAAATAAATAAAATTTCTGAATAATAAAAATAATACTATAAAAACAATAAAGTAGAATAAAAACAATAAGTGATAAATAAATATAACATAATAACAATATTAGAAATAATAATATAATAATAACATAATAATAATAATAATAATAATAATAAGAGGAAAATAATGATTTTTTTTAATTGGAGTAATAAATCAATAAATTTAAAAAAAAACCAAGTGCTATATATAGATTCTGCTTTTATAAAAAGCAAATAATATAAATTTTGAAAAGCGAAAACATGAAAAATAAAATGACATTATTGAAGAAGTTTATTTACCCCATATCATCCGATTTGTTATTTTTATGTTTTTTCGACGTTTCAAGTTATTCTGAATCGTTGGACATAGTAGTAAGAACAATTAAAAACTGTGTGACAAACTTAGAAAAAATGACTCTATTCATTTTGAGCTTTTAAAATAGAATTTTTAACCAATCAATTTGTTTAAAAAAAAAATAATTGATATTAAGAATTTATGACAAAAAGTATGGTATGATATATAAAATTTTATAAAAAGCTCGGGTAATAAATAAATAGATTTTAAACTAAATCTCTAAAATGAGAGTTTTATAAAGTTTTGAAAATAAGAGTAAGATGAAAAATATAATTTAACGTATTTTTATTTTCTAGAATGTAAAAATTGTTTTCGCCAAAAAATCCGACTTGCTAATTTTATTTAGTTCGACATCAAAATATGAGAATGGAATTTGTTTATGTAAAAATTTTGAGAAAAAATCAATATTAAGATTTTTTTTTTAAAAAAACAGGCTATGTATGATTTTTGTTGCAAAAATCATTAAAAGGAAAAAATGAAAAAAATATGTAATTGTAATGTTATATAATCATATAATAATGTTTTTTCACCTTCCCAGAGAAAAATATTAAATTTATACTACGTTTCTAATCAATCTGAATCGTTTGACACCAAAATTTGAGCCAGAAATTGACCCTTTGGAAAAGAATTTTTGAAAAAACCTGTTAATGTGGATAATTACAGAAAAGAAACTGAGTAATATATATGATTTTTTTTAAATCAAGAATTATATGAAATTTTATAGAAAAAATCAATAAAGTATAGACACAATAGAGAAAATTGTAATATTTTTGAAAAAAACATCGAGAAATAATGTAGATATCGAAAAAAATCGAGTAACGATAATAATTGAAAAAAAAGATGAATTGGGGAAAAAACTTATAAATTTAAAAAAATCTATTGGGATGGAGAATTTGTTAAAATATCTAGTAAAATTGTAAATAATTTGAAAAAAATGAGAAATATACAGTAGAAGGACAACTGTTAGAAAAAAAACAAGCTATGTAGAGAATTTTAGGAATAAAAATAGGAAACTCATTTTTTTTTGTAAGTATTGAATAATTTGTTGTGTCATATACTACATATAATTTAACACACAAAAATCTATTTTTAACCATACTAAAATGATTGATTAAACTGCTAAAAATATAAAGATATTGTAACTTTCTATTAATCTTTATAACGCTTTCCACACTTATAAAAAAGTGATATATTTAATTTATTTTGTAATTTTTCCATTTTAATTTCCAAAAAACAGCATTTTATATGTAGATTCAGGTGTAGATAGGTATAGATTCGCTTGTACGAATTTCCAAAAAATAATTTACTACGCCACTGAAATTAAGGATGAGTGTAGGTGTTTTTAAAATTGCACTTGTGAAGAAAGAACATGTAATATAGAAAATTATAGGAAAAAATTAAGTAATCCAATTTTTGATAATATTGTAACTTCTCATTAATCCTTATAACGCTTCCACGTTTATTAAAAGTGACTTAAAAATTCGCTGAAACAAAAAATATATTCAATTTAATTTGTAATTTCCAAAGAAGCAGCATTGTTTTTATTTTCAAGGTATAGATCAAAATTGTACAAATTGCCAAAAAATAAATAACTACGCCACTGGAAATAAGGGTGAGGGTAGGTGTACTTGAAATTGCACGGCAGACATCATAAAATCCGAATAAATTCTGAGTTTTATTGCAGTTTCGATGCAGTTGTCTATTTCAAACTGCAATAAAGGATTAATCAAGATAGACCACCGTTTCTACATACTAAAACAGTGTGCTATTTTAAATTTTATGCATTTTTTATTCAAATTATATGCTACTTTTTTCTTGAAAATCATAAATCATGGATCATGAAAATCTGGAACAATATAAATAGAATTTTTGTTGGAACTAGTAGTAGACATTGAAACTCCTAGATCATGATGAATCACAGGGGTAGTATATTTATTAATTCATTTTTTGTATGCCATCTGATAATATTTATTTTATAATTTTGCTATGAAAAATAAAAGTCAAAACAATGAACTAAAATAGGAATTATTTCTTAAAATTTAATTCTCTACCAATTGTTTAATTTACCAATAAAGCTCAAGCGTCTTTTGCGTTCTTTAACATCAAATTTAGAAAATGTTTAAAATATAAATAAGAATTATTACCAAATAAACCAATCATTAAATTTCAAGGTAAAATCTGTGTCCAACAGGTGTTCGAATGGCGTTTGTATAAATTGGCACTAGGATATATTTATGATCTAATTTCTCTCAGATTTTTTGGCAACAATCCTAATAAACCGATAAAGAAGACATGATGTAAATTTAAGACGAACATACAAAACGTACGAAAAATAAGATTTATAATTTCGAAAACTGAAAGAAAATTTAAATTAAATTTTTATTTATAATTTTAGACAACTTTTAAATGTACACTTAAAGAAGTAAATTAGTTAGTTTAAGGCTAGTTGAACTCAGGTAAAAAAGTTCTCAAGAAGGGTTAATTTTTTTTTCTAAAACGTTGAATAATTTTTTTTGTGAAACTATCTCTAGAAAAATCAATTTCGCAAGCAATATTAATTCGTACATCTACGTGCAAAATTTTTGATAAAAAATCAAAAGTTTTGAAAAATTATGTTAAACACCCAAAGACGACGACCCGGTTGCTTTGGCGCCCGGGTCACACGCCTGAGATGTTATGCCAAGATTGTAAACAAATAACAAGAACTCGCAAGTTACAGTTTAGTTTAAGGCTAGTTGAACTCAGGTAAAAAGTTCTGAAGAAGAATGAATTTTTTTCCAAAACGTTGAATTTTTTTTTTTGTATAATTATCTCTAGAAAATTTAGATTTTGCAAGTAATATTAATTCATATATCTACGTGCAAAATTTTTCCGAAAAAAAATCAATAGTTTCGAAAAATTATGTTAAACACCCAAAGACGACGACCCGGTTGCATCGGCGCCTGGGTCACACGCCTGAGATGTTATGTCAAGATTTTAAACAAATAACAAGGATTCGCAAATGATCTGTCAAAATTTTAAATGAATATTATGATAATATTATAGAATTTTTAAAATCAGCTGTATCTGCGACTTCATTAAAGGTTTTTGTATTTTATGTCAATTGCTATTTGCTTTCAGTTTTTTGTATTAGATTTATTGAGAGAATATTTTTATATGCAATATTTATTTATAATTTATTTTTTATATAGACAAAGATTATGGGGTAGTTTGTGCAGAAAAATGTTAGTAGCTCAAAATATTGTTAAAGAACTAATTAAATTTAGTATTCCTTATTACAATACGTGTATACATATTAGAGAATAACATACTAAAATTTTGAGGTCGTACGTTCTGAGGAACTCATTAAATAAATTATTTTGTTTGCTAATGCAGATACTGAAGAAACAAACATTTATATGTAGTTAGTACAGAAAATCGTTATTAACTCAAAATATTTATAAACAAAGATTTTAATTCAAATATTATAATTCAAAACACTTTGTGCATATTGTAGTAATATTTTTAAATAAAATTAATATTTTTAATTTGCTAAAATTTTGCAAAATTTGTATCCACTTGATTTACCTTACATATAATTCTATTATCATGTATGTACCTCTTATAAAAATAAAAGTGTTTTATATTTCTAGTTATGCAATCGGAAAAAGCGTTCAACCAGGAATTTATATAAGCATTTATTTATCAATTAATAACAAATAATCATGGTATAAATCAAATCGAAATGTTAATTGCATTATTGATATTATCAAAATGCAAGTATGCATGAGAAAGCATTTTCAATGGAACTAAATGCAAAGTTACTTATCGAGAATATTTATTACTAATAGAAATCGTGGAATATAAACAATTATATATAAATATATATATATATATATATATATATATATATATTCATATACATGTATATAAATTTTAAATAATTTATTTATCGGTTTAGGAACTATATAGGAAAGCTTGTTGAAAGTACAGATAAAAATTATATAAGTATATAGTATATTTTATTTATTTATTTATATATTTATTTATTATACGCCAATCTGCTATATATAGTTAATTATATAGTAATGTAACATATTAATGTTAAACTAAGTTATTTTTACAAACACATACACTATATTTTGTCAGATTTTTTTATATCTTATAACCTGAAAAAAAATTCGGTGTAAAACTTCCCAAAAAAGACTATTGACCTGTTATCGACCCGGTTAAAAATTATTAATAAATTTGGAAAGTGTGGTAGAAATATGAGAATTAAGGGTTGTATATATGTATTTTTCAAAAAATGAAAAAATTAATTCAGAGTGGAATAGGTGTTAAGGTTGGACAACCCTTGATCAAATTAATTTTTCATGCAAAATTCAGCCCAAAAAACCTAGATCAAAATTCAGTCAAAAAAGTTCACTGACCGAAGTCGATATAAAAATTAATGTAATTACTATATTAATTCTTACGAAATAGGAGTTTGTGGTAAGAGGGTAAAAATATAAGATTGTGTGTGATTTTATATACGCATTATAAAATAATGAAAATAAAAAATGACCCAGAATAAGAAAAAATTCCTCAAGGCGGCCAACTCCTTCTACGTAGTGTCAATAAAAATATGCAAAAATCTGTTCGGAGATATACCTGACAGTTTCCTAAATTTTCACTGCATAAGACAGACACACAGGTAGAAATATATTCATATATATATATATATATATATATATATATATATATATATTAATATACCAACTATGATTGTCGGAGAACATATTATTTCTTTAGTAAAGTTCATTCCTTTTATTTATAATTTTATCATTAAAAATCATTAAATACGATCCTTCGCAAACACGTCTTTTGTATAAATTTCCTTCAAAATATAATACAATCGGGTTAAAAAAAATGATTATTGTGTTCTATAAGCATAGTTTTAAATTGTTCAGGATTTTTTTAAATACTTTTGTGGTGTTGTAATCGCTTCATTATTAAATTCTGACTCGTTTCTCCTATGTAAATCAAATTGCAATCTTGGCAGGTAATTTGATAAACAAAATTCTAAGTCGTTTGATGTTAGGTAAAGTATGCTTGTAAAGTATATTGAGTTCATTCTTTTTATTTATAATTTTGTCATGAAAAATCGTTAAATACAATCCTTAGCAAATATTTTTTATAAATTTTCTTCAAAATATAATTCAGTCGGGTTAAATTATTTATATTAATTTTCAAAGTGTTAATGTGTTTTGTAAGCATAGTTTTAAATTGTCTAGGATTTTTTAAATATTTTTTTGTTTTTGTAATCGCTTCATTATTAAATTCTGGCTCGTTTCTCCTATATGAAATAAAGTGCAAAAAATTATAAAATATAAAGTATACTATACAAAAAAGTACAAAATTCTAAGTCTTTTGATGTTAAAGAGGTTTTTTGTTTTAGTGAAAAAATATATATAATTTTAATAATAATATATATATATATATATATATATATATATATATATATATATATATTATCGAATAATTGATAGCGCACTCTATAGACCTTCACAGATTATTTCTTTAGTAAAGATTCACACACAAAATAAACGTATGAGTCTACTCTACAATATGTTGAATTGAGTCGAGTCTTAAAAAGTTTTTGTGTACAGATGGACATATCTGATATTCTTGAAAAAAAGAATGGGTCACCAATATTTATAAAAGAAAAACTTTTTTAAATAATAAATAAATAATCTTTAATATTTATCATTTATCCATTACAGTAGATAAGTATGCAGGAAAACTTGACATTTATAAATATATAAAGTTCGTGCCACTAGGTGTTCAAATGAATCCTTGAACTGCTGAACCGATTTTAAATTGTCTTAGCACCACGTGTGCATTTATATCTGGGCTAGGTTATAAGCAATATTGAAATTCCCAGTTCACATTCAAAATAATAAAATTTTAGAAATATATATTGACTCAGAAACTACAGGTCCTAGTAATAGTATGTATCTTAATTTAGAGTCAAAATGAAATTTAAAAAAAATTAGAGTGATATCCTTCAAAAATCTGATATTTCTAGACAATTTTATTACAAAACTATTGATTATTTTCAATTAAAAAATATATTATGATATGCAGTTTTTGCACACTACTTGGATAAAATAATTACGAGAAAATAAATTGTACCGTATGCTATATATTTATAGCTGGGCAGAATATTATAAATAATTGCAAAAAATCAATAACTGATTATAATTATAACTTTAATTATTAATTATATACTTTATATATAAATATGCCTAAATTATTCAAATAAGTATGAAATAATTTCACATATTTATCAGTAATTTAATGAAATTTATGGAACTACTAATTTATCAAATGTAATGTATTATGTAACGATGTTACTAAATCATTTTTCAAAATTTTGTTTCTAAAACCACTTTTATGCCATATTTGCACTTAACAAGATTAGTATAAGAGATTGTATTTGTGTTCATAATTTCTAGTATGACTATATTTTTCTAAATGTTATAATTTGAAGAGAAATAATTACATAAAATTATGCTTAATAAGAAATGCAAATTTCACAACACAGTAAATAAATAATTGCAAAAAAGCAATAACTAATTTATACCTAATACTTTTTACCATTAGTTTAATCTGAACTAAAAATCATTTAGTTTTACATATAGATCAAAATTTTGAGTTCATTACACGATTCTCTAACGAAGCAAAATTTGGGACTTGCAACATTAATCGAGATTTCTAATAAGTTTTATGAGCAAAACGCCTGATACATAGCTTTTTCATAGTTTGTATGTACCAATTCATACGAAGATAGACCCGTAACATAGCATTATCATAATACTGCAATTTTATCTGAAAATTGGCCTTATAATATTTTTAAATTTTGAGACCAAGAATCACTCATATGATCGAATTTACGAACTATTAATACATAAATCAAGAAAGCTTTTAGTTTAGAAATCAAATGCAACATATTTATAGAAAGTGGATCTGGAGGATATTTTTGCATATTGTAAGTAATTATTAGCTAAAACCAAAAACTAATTATTTATAACCAAATGAAAGCTAGATCAAAGATTTGATTTTGCTATCCAAGCAAAATTTTTCAAATTGCGTCACCACCCAACATTTCTATCAACTATTACTTAACGCATCTTATCAAAACTTCTCACATAATCATAAAACTTTTATCTCTGGGCCAAAAAAATAAGGTTGCAGAGTTCAAATAAGCATTTATTTATTTTTTTTATATATTTTTCTAAAATTTTAATTTTAAATATGCCATCATCATCGTCGCAATATCGATGCGTGTGCATCGGCCAATGGCAGAGGTTATCGCATTAAATTTCAAATCAATTCAGTTCGCCTTGAATTTAAAATAGCACAAATTTCGAAAAAAAGGAGAATTATTTACCATGTAATAAGATTTGTGTTTTATCGATTTAGAACAGGAATTAAAAAAAAAACTATGCGTGTGGTTAAGAAAAAATGATTTTGAAATTTGGGTGCCTTGACATCGATTAAAAAGTACTAGATATTCATTATAAATATGAAAACCAAGCACACGTGCGTTTGGTTTAGAGTTTTTACATTTATCTGAGTTTATGTAATAGATAATTTATTTAAATTATTTCTTATCAATAAATAATATAAAAAACCCCTGCAATATTACAAATTTTTACAAACTCACCACGTATTTGTCAAAAGAAGCTTGATTTTTCCTTAAAAAAGTGAAACTTTAAAACAAGAGAAAATTCTATAGACTATTTTAATTCAAATTTCCCAAAATAAAAGTTTATATTTGAACAATGTTTAACTCGTGGAAGATATTGCACTAAGTAAAAAAAATAAAATTAACAAAAAATCTTGCTTTTTGCATACGTTCTCACATATATCATCATCAGTGAATATAAATAGTTTGAGAGCAATATAAAATACAGAAGCTTTTCAAATAATCTAAAATAAATTTCTCTATTTTATGATCTATAATTTAGATGGACTTGTAATATTTTTTTAATAAATTACTTTTAAGCATTATAGAATAAGAAGTTTCAAGTATTGATACGATTTCTAAAACACCATCAGTTATTATAATAATCAATTAAGACTCCACAATAATTCCAAGTAAAGTTAATATAAAACTTGGAGTTCCTCAAGGATCTATATTGGGTCCCTTATTTTATTTCATTTACATTAATGTTTTGCCAAAATGTACCGATACTTTTATTTCATTGTAATTTTAGTTTTATGGATAAAACCCATCATGATTAATTTTATCTAATACAGTTTTATTTTTAAAATTATTTAAAAAATGAAAACTAAAACAATAAGACTCATTGCTTATAACTCTGCTAGAAATTCAAATTTAGAGCTTTTGAAGTTATAATTCAATTTTAATTGTATGGTATAAAATTAAAACTAGTGGTGTATGGCATCGTGCTTAAGGCAAATTGCTGGAACTTTCCGTACCGTAATGAAATATTCGAGCAATTGTAAACGTTCTCAAACAGATTATTATTATTTATTATAAATGCTGTAACTTTCATTATTCGTACTTTATAGACAAAATATAAGAGCTTATAAATGGGACAATGATGTTTATATGAGTTTATATAAAAAGTAAATGAACAAAACCTATTCAAGCGGAGTAAAAATGAAAAACCTTATCTCATATTTCTAAGAATTATATAAACTGAAATACAAAGTTAAAATTATTCATTTGAAGTATATAAGTAATATTTATAACTTAGCTGGAATTACAACTCAAATCTGAATTATTTTTTTGTATTAAAAAATATTATTAGTTAGAAATTAAAAAAATAAAATTTTGATAATATTTTTTTTTGCTTTCACCAAAAACAATCGTTTTGTCAACACAAGCAAGATGTTTTTGAATTTTTCTAATAAAATGCTTAGTTCTCTTATCTCTTATCTCTAGAACTATCACATTTAGCTCTGTATCTCCGAAATGATTAGACCCGTCTTTGCTAAAAACAAAACAGCACGTGAACGAAAAACTTTATCCATACATACACACACACATCCATTTTATTTCAATGCATGCCAGAATGTTCAGAAACCTCTGAAACGTGAATATATGTAAAAGTTTTCATTTTTGATGTAAATTTTTCTATGGAAAGTTAAAAACGTACATTAATTTTTTTTTGGAACATATTAAAAAAAATTATATATATGTTAAGGATAGTTGATTTTGATGTTAAAACATTTGGAAGCCAAAACATGAATTAAAAATAAAATAGATTTTAAACCAATTTTATTTTTTCATACGTTTCGCCGTATGACTTTATGCAACCATCATTTTATATAAACAAATTCAAGCATAATATTATAAAATACATTAATGTACATAAATTGGCATCTAAAAAAAAGAGTGCGCGTAAGGTTCACACTCGATTGAAGTAAAACTTATTTGCTACTGTAACAATTTTGAATAATGTTTATTAGTAATATGGTAACACTCGTGATGCACACATTTATTAGTGTCAACCGTTATACACATTTATATAATGATAAATTATTAATTATATATTTAAAATAGCATTAAAAATATGAATAATATTTGAAAACAAGAATGCAATTAAAGTCATACTTCAAATAGGACATGATCGGTTTGTCTTTGTAATTAGAATTTAGAAATGAACCTTCATTAGAGAAATGAAGTGATTGCTGATTAATAAATTTTATAATATTCGTTCTCACAGTGGATTATGTTAAACAACGCCTAAACGAATATTGTTTTCGCAAGTTCACTCATTAAGTAATAATTGTGTTTGAAGAACTTCATGTAATTAAAATTAACATACATTCATTTACTGTTTGTATTTTTTTACTTTTTCGCTGACGATATAATCTCATTCCTTGAACAGCTGCAATATCCGTCTTGCCTAACAAATTGAAGCCATACTTTTTTATTTGTTTTATTTATTAAGCCCTGCACATAGCTTGATCTATGAATAGGTGAAATTAACCTTTCAGATACAGTATCTAGTTTAGATAGATAATTGGGTATAGGTGGAAATACAAACCCGTTAAATTTACACAAAGTGGGAATTTTACCCGAATTTAATATCTTTCGACAAGTTTGACATCCAACCTGATTATTTGAATCAATATTAAAAAAACATTATTAAGAATTTGTTTTTGAGTATCATTTGATATTTCTAAGCCACTTTAAAGCCAAAGTCGATCACACACAAAACATACATAGCCAAATCTATCATTTCTTACGCAGCGCAGATTTTTCCTTAGTTTCATTATTTATTTGCGATCATTTGCACTACAATTATTTATGGGGGACGGGATAAAATATTCTTCCGATCCTGACATTTTTATTAACTCACGAATTATACTGCTAACCCGTGCCGCGCCTAAAGAAGTTTTACTTCAAAAATATTTTTTATTTTAATAACTTCAAATTATAGAAATCTTCATTTATAGAAACTACTAATAAAATATTGAAGTACTTTCTTAAAAAAATATGTTTTTTAATTATTCTCATGTATCATACACCATTTTATATACAAAACGTGTCTATTACCTCCTATATGAGATATGATGTTATAAACGTAATGAATGATGTCAAAACCACGCCCTGAAAACACACCCTGATATGCCATCGCAATATAAGGGTAGTATATACATAGAAAATTATCCCTTCTCGAATATATATATATATATATATATATATATATATATATCGCCCTGTAGGTATAAAATAACATATATTACCTACTTAAATGAATTAATATGTCAAACACCGAATAAGGACACTCGTCGACATCTAATAGATGATGATGATAGGTTGACATATGGGTCAATATTGACAAGGATATTAATTTTGTGTTTAAGAAATTATCTAATTTTTAAAATAAACTGATATTAAATTTACGTTTTTAACAAATAAACACGCATAAAATATTCTACAGAAATAATTTAAAATTGTATTAAGTGTCGAGTGCTTGCAATATTTCAACTGAATAAGATAGAGTTTTTTTTAATTTATTGTAGTGAATTAACAACTGTAACTTATATTGAATTATATATAGTAGCTGATTTAGCAAATGCTGTTTAGCCAAATAAATTATTTCTGATGCTGCAAAAAATACTAAGTTTGTCAGAATACAAATAAAAAACTTAAAAGCTACACCTTTTAGCTTGTCGTCTTTTATATTTTTTTATGTCCCGTTTAATTACTTTCATATGACTAAAATGAAACTTTAAATTTGATTTTATTCAATAAATAACAAATTTCGTATTTATATCGATTTCTTATGAAACAAACTAAAAAATATCACAAAAACATGATAATTGATGAAATCAAGAAAAATAAAAAAATGATCGCGAAACTTAAATGACAAAAAAGAAAAGTGAAAATTTAGGTCTAAGTAAGTGCATTTTTTTAATTGCGCATTTTGAAAATGAAATAAAATTGGTTCAAATAGAATCAATTATAGATCTTAGTTAATTCTCAGTTTCACTGAATTTGAATAATTTTTTTATGAAAATTTGTTCAGGATTATTTGCAACTTAAAGCTTGACACATAAATTATATATATATATATATATATATATATATATATATATGAAAAGTTCAAAAAGGTCTTTCGATTACGTTCCGATGTTAAGTCAATATTTTTTCCGTCATTAAAAATTATCAGTATAGTCAGAACAAATATTTCAAAACCATAAATTAACAATGTATAATTATATAAAATATTACATTTTCAATCTATTTTCAGAACTACACCTAAAAACTTATGTCTGGGATATATTAAAAAATGAAAAACATGACAAAAACGTGATAATTTTTAATACAACTTGGTTGATTATTGTGAATGATCTTATGTCGAAAATTACTAAAAGTCAAATTTCATCATGATGTCTATGGGCAATTGATTTAAAATTTCAGTATTTATTTTTTTATAAAAATTATGAATATTTACTTTTGCAAGTAAAATAATTTAAAGGTCGAAAGTTCCAGATTTTTAAAAAAATAATATAATTTTTATTTTGTTTTATCCTATGAATATTTTGAATTATTTATATTATATTACTAACACTTATATTAATTTAGGGAGTATAGAAAATAATTCAGCTAACTTCTTGTACTAACAGGATTTCTGTTCTGTATATCTCATATAAAAACTTTTTTTTCAATGATAGTAACATTTTTGCATAATCGTTACAAACGGTTATCAATAAATTACTTTTCATTTGCATTTATAAAATAATATTACATATAATTCCTATTTGTTATTCGCTAGTTTTAATTTTTTACCTTGATTATAAGTTTTATCTATGCACATTTTGTATTATGAATATTACTTGAATAATAACTATATAAATAATTATTATTGCTTAAATATACAATTTTTTATTAAGCTTTATTAGTACCAATTGTGTTTTTTGGAGATAAAATTTTACATTTATTATTGCTAGGTATGAATAAATCAAGAATCTTGTTAAAATCTGAGTAAAACTAATTATTAAATAATAATATTTCAGATAGTAAAATTAATCAATATAGAATGATTTAGGAATTTGTTTGTAAAAATACCGTTTACTAATTAATTTTGTAAAGTGTATGATTAAAATTTTACTTTGAATTAACAGAATAAATATATTGCAAGAAAATGCATTACGAATGGTGTTAAGAATATTTAAGTTAAATATTGAAATATTTAAGTATACTAAATGGTGGTAAAAATGTTTAATTATTGATAATATTTTTTTTATAGGACGAACGACTTACGGGTTACAATAAATGAAATTAATAATCATATAAGAAATAAATAAATTGAAATAAAGGCATTACAAGAAACTACAAAAAATTAATCTATATAATGTCAAATCTCAATAAAAAATGACAAATTTAAATAATTTATTCTCTTGTTTGTTATTAATGAATGATATACAAATTTAATTTATCAATTATTATAAAATTGTGTATTTCACCTTTAGCTATTTTTATATTCTGTTATATCAACGTAATAAAACAATTTCTCTTACTTAGCTGTTTAAATGATTATTAACGTTCCAAACATAAAAAATTTAAATAGAAAGTTAAATAAATTAACAAACAATTGATTAAGCTAATTTATTAATATATTTCGACCATATAGACCCATGGGTTCATAGAAATTCACATAAATATTTTGTAAAATAAAGGTTTAGATTGGATCATCTTTTTTTGATTTCCTGAACACGTGTTCACAAAACCATGGATATATATATATATATATATATATACATCTATATATATATATATATATATATATATATATATATACATATATCGCCTTATGATGATATTTTTCCAAAAGTTCAAAAAAGTCAAACCGAATATCGTTTTGTATGCATACTAAGCATTTAGTTCTCGTCCAAGACCAAAGGAGCGCTGCGGACGCATTGCTTAGCAATTCTAATTTGTGTAAAGTGGGATGCGTTTGAAAAATGTAAAGAGCCCTCCGCACATTTGTAAAAAAATAATAATAACAGAGTGACTATGATAAACTGAATTATATAATTTCACCTGCCAAACATATACTGTTGACTGTATCTTATATTATTTTAATTTCTGGCACATCTCAGCTGCTTTTCGGCAATAATAATGTAGACATTACATTTTTCTTGCGTATTATATTCTAATATTATCTAGGCTCATAATTTCAGCTAAATTCCAATTTCAAGGGAATTGACATTTCTAGCAAATGTTTTCAATGTCAAACAATGATAAGTGTTTTTGTGTAATTTTTGCCATTGATTTCTACAATATGATTATAGTTTTATCGTTCATTAAATCTTAAAAATTTCCTTTGACAAACTCTAAAAAGATTTATCAGAATCCGAATAACCGTTTAGGAGAAGTATCAAATCATACACCCGTACAGAAGAATTAATACACGTCTTAAATTACTGTCCGAACTCTGTTAATACCCATTGTCGCTTTTTTTTGCTCACGATTCATCTTTGATATAAATCTGTCTGCTATTGATATATCATATTTTTGGAGTCTCTTATCTTTTCCAAGGTAGAAACCAATAAATAAACCAGAAAACTAGTTGTAAATGGCATTTTGTCTTGAGGCAAGAAAAAATTATCATAAGTGCATCTTTCTAATGCATTCAAAATCATTAAAAAAAAATAGCACAAAATTGAAAAAGTGCTCCCGTACAGTCACTGTCTAAACGCATTTGCAAATAATTCTGTGCAACATTTTCACTTATATTGTGCTTAGCTTGGCGGCATTTTCATATTTTTCAATAGTTTTCACAAAATTGGAAAAGTGTTCCAGTACATAAATAGTCTAGACGCACTCGGGTAAACATTTGTACCAGAGTGGCGCTTAGGCTGTGCTTAGCCTGGGTAATTTTTTGAATTTTTAATCCAAAATTACAAAAATACTTTATGGAAAATAAAAAAAGATGTAATATGTTTTTATCCTTAAAAGCAATTGTTTTGTCAATACAAGCAGAAAGTTTTTTAAATCATTCAAATCGGACGCTTAGTTCACTCAAAAACTGTCATTTTTTGCACATTTAGCTCTGTATCTTCGAAATGGCAGGACCTGTCTTTCCTAAAAACTAATCACCTCTTCTCCCCATCATTACTAATTGAATGTTTTTTAGATCGTTCAAATCCGATACTCGTTCTCTCAAAAACTCGATTCATATTTTCTGCACTCTTTGCTCCTTATCTCCGTAACGTCTGGACCTGCCTTTGCCAAAAACTAATCAGCACATCTCCCTATCAATAGGTATCGAATGTTTTTGAAACCATTCAAATCGGTTGATCCGTGTGCCTGAAAACGTGGACGAAAAAATGCGGACATACAAAACACCCATTTTTTCTGAGGTATGCCAAAATATTCAGAAACCTTCAAAACGTCGAGAAATGCAAAAAAATTCATTTTCGATTTTTGGCCCATTACTATAACTACCCTAAGAGAAGTTAACTAGTGGTGCCTTAAGGCAAAATGCTGGAACTACCAGTACTGTAATTTAAAATTTTTAAAAGCTCAGCAAAAAAAAAAACTAGATTTTATTGAGAATTTTTCAATATTGCTAAATTATCTTTTTTGAAAAATACTGATATTTTTTGAAAACTTATGGGTCGATTTTGCCGCATAACAGACCAAAGTTATGGCAAGGCAATGTTATGAAAAACTTTCCATACTAAATATTGACAAAAGCCATGTAGTTGCTATGCAGTCAGGCGTTTTTCTCAGATTGTCAGATAGAAAACCTAACCTATAAACCGCATAAATGTCAAAAAAACCATGTTGAATAACAGAGTCTTTCTGACCCTTCTTCATAACATACGAGTAACGTTGCAGTTTATGTGTAAAACGCCTGAAAGCACAGCAATTTTAATAGTATGATTCAGTAGCATAATAAAAGTAACATGGCCTTGCCATAACAATAGTCTGTTGTACGGCAGAACCGGCCATTTAATTTTTTTTTTTTTTTGAAAAATCAGAAATATGTTTTTTTTTTCTTAGAAAGTTTTGATTTTTTTGGATGTTTTTGATAGACATTTATAGCGGTTGATTCAAATTACAAAATATTTGATTTTCGACTGGCAAATCAAATAACATTTTTTAAAACATTTTTTTTGGTACTCCAAAAGCCTTGGACCTGCCTTTGCAAAAAACCTAATAAATTCTTCATTACGTCAATACAAGTGAATCATTCAAATCGGATGCCCCGTTCTCTCAAAAACTTGATTTTCATTCTTTGTACTATTTGCTCCGTATCTCCAAAACGGACGGACCTGCCTTTGCCAAAAACTAATCAGCACGTCTTCTTATCAATAGGAATCTAATGTTTGAATAATTCAAATCGGTTGATCCGCGGTCTCGAAATCGTCGACAAAATATTGTATCCGCACACACACAGACATACACACAAACATAAATGCATTTTTTCTAAGGTAAGCCAAAATGTTGAGAAACCTCTGAAACGTAAAAATATATAAAAATTCTCATTCTCGATTTTTTTGCGATTACTATTACTTACCCTACGGAAAGTTAAAAATTAAAAACTTATCGTTTCTCAGTATTGTGCGATGATCGACCGAGCCGTATTTTTGTAATAAAAATATATTATTTGATTTTTTTTTCTAAACTTCTAAATCTTAATTTTTACACATTTCACAAAATTTATCCAACTCTCCTTAAGGCAAATAGCCATTTCAACTAATTTTTATCATTTTCCAAAAATTAAAAAAAAAATCCAAATAAGATCATACTAAAATTGTACAACAAGTCTTTTATCTTAAAAATTCGTCAAAATTTAAAAAATGACCTTATTTTTGACTTTAATTAGTTATTTCTTGGACGTTTTCTCAAAAACTGGTAATTCGATTTCAAAAAGTTAAAAACCTATCGTTTCTCAGTTTTGTGCGATGATCGACCAAGCCATTTTTTTGTAATAGAAATATATTATTTGGAAAATTTTACCTAAACTTCTAAATCTTAATTATTATACATTTCAGAAATTTTATCCAACTTTGTCCTTAAGGCAAAAAGCCATTTCAACTAATTTTTATCATATTCCAAAAATTTCATCCATCCTCCGAGTGTAGATGGCGCCTCATAAAATTCAAATAATCCGCCACTACGAACCGTAAACCTCCGAACCCGTCCGAAGAAAACCCGAAGCTGTTCGTTCGAATAGAGAGGTTGTGTCAAGTCATTCGAATCAGTCTCGCGTCGGCTCTCGAACCAAAAAGTTGTCCGATTTAATAAATAAAACCAACAAAAAATACCAAAAAAACTAAACTACTAAAGTTTACTTAAATACTAAACATAAATATGTTATTAACTAATGTGTGGTAAATCAAATTTTATTAAGTTTTATAATAAAAGATTTGAATAAACGCGCGGCGCGCTCCGATTTGATTTCAAATGTTCAACGACATTTTTTTGGATACTTTCCAATTTTGAACAAATTGTGTTTATTGAATATTTTGTTTAAATCAGGTGAGTATAAATTTTGTTATTTTTTTGTATGAATTTTTTTGGTTAAATTTGAACACATGGTGGGTAACGCGTGGCAATTTTTGAAACGGACTTTGTTCGTTATTTTTGAACTTTGATAAAAAAAAATTAAAATTATTTTTGCAATTTATAATGACTATTGATTTTTAAATCGTCTTATATATTATGCGATAGTAAATGTACTTATTGTGTGAAATAAAATACTTAATAGTTAGTGGCATACTCTATAATTTTGGTGTAGTTTTTTTTTTTTCAAAACAAATATAGTCTCTTGGTGACCAATTTTTTCAACACCAAAATTAAGTATTTAGGAAAATTATTAAAAATATTTTTTTACCGCGATAAATTAAAAATATAACCTGTTTGCTTTCTCTATTTTTAACTCCATATTTTGGAGAAAAATTGCAAACTCTACATTTTTGTGTATTTTATTTAAATTATATAATTTTTAAAATTTCTTGTCTATTTTTTTTATAAGCAAATTAAGGTATTTTGTAAAAAATTAAAAACAAATTGATTGCTCATTATAAAAAATGTAATAGGTAACTACTCGATTCTCTATATTTTTTCATAAATGCATTTTAAATCAAATATAGTCTCTTATTGTCCAATGTTTATAACACCAAATTAAACTATTTTGGAAAAAACTTGCAAATAAATGTGAAAAACTAAAAATATAACTGTTTGCTTTCTCTATATAAATGCTTTCTCTGAAAATATAACTCTACATTTTTGTGTATTTTTATTTCAATTATTTAATTTTTAAAATCTCTTGTCCAATTTTTATAGCACGAAAATATAGTATTTTGTAAAAATTAAAAATAATTTAATTGTATTTAATAGGAAACTGAATAGGTAACCCTATTCTCTACATTTTTGAATGAATGTATTATAAATCAAATATAGTCTCTTAATTTCTAATTTTTATAACACCAAAATTGAGTACTTTGTGATAAAATTTAAAATAACATTCTCTTTTTTTATAAAATGAAATCTTAATAATTAACTGTTTGCTCTATATTTTTGGGTAGAAATAAATTTAAATTGATTTTAGTTTTTTGTTATTTGTAAAAATTTAAATAAATTTTTTAATCAATTTTAAAATAATTAATCCAATAATTTAATTACTCTTTAGATGAATTTCGAATAATTTTATAATTAAGTGCAGAATTTATTTTAATAATTGTTAAATATCAGAATTTTAAACTATTTTAACTCTCTTTTTCATATTTACAAACAAAATAAAATATCATAAACACAAGGACACTAAATAATTTTTTGGACAAAAAAGTACTTATTTATAATTGATATAATATGAAAGCGTTTTTATATAAATTTTTATAAAAATTAATATTTATTTTATAAGCCTTTCTATTTACTTTAAAATGGTGTTTAATAATAACAATATTTATATTGCTTTTTTATTATATTTATTTCACTATTATATATTCATTTGGAATATTTAAAAAAAAACGACTCATAATAACTAGTTTTTAAGTTAAATAAAAAAAAAACAATTTTACAATTTAGAGATTCCAACCATTAATTAATTTTAACTATATTCATTAATTACAAATTTATTTAATTTAAAAATTAAAAAAAAATATTTAAAGATTATAAAAAAATGTATTGCAATAATTATTCAATTTAATTATGCTATATGTTATGTATTTATTTACAATTTTTATGAATCTTTAAAATAATTTTTTATGCTATATTAATAAATTTTCCAAAAAGAAACAAAAAAAATGTTGGAAAATCAATGAAATCCAAATTTATGTAATTAAATTTATAAAATTAAAATTTATCGTCATTGAACAACTAAATACGATAGCATAACTAATATCAAATCATATACAAATTTGTTCATCAAAAATTCTATTCAGAATTTCCAAATTCGTGAAATTTGAAACCTTCTAAATCTGATATAGAGATTATTTTGTGGGTTACCGAAATATATAAACATTAATGTCAAATAGAAATTTATAATATGGCATTTTAGATACATCAAAAGAATTAAAAATTTGCATTTAAATGGTTTGAAAGACACATGGTCAGTTTCGAGGTTATATGAGATAACTGTAGCAAGGCCGAAGATTTTATATTGAAAAAAAATCATTAATCAAATCAATCAAAATGAATTAAAATTAAGATTAAATATTGGAGAAAATAATTAAAATAAAATAATATACAAGATGTAAAATATAGTAATATATAAAAGCCAATATAAACGAGTATATGTAGTACACTAAGTTATTATAGGAGTTGTGAGCACTATTTCAATAAGTCATTATATCAATTTATATTAATACTTATTTAACTAATAATAATATTTTTAGTTATTAATAATGCTACTTTTTAAACAAAAATCCTTGATTTTTTTAAATACTACAGCGCCACGTGTGAATAAAAAACTTTTATCGACACTTGTGTTAACTAATAATAAATCATTTTTATGTTTATATAATTTATGAATGTAATATCAAGTAAATAAAAATTTATAAATTACAAAATATATGTCAAAGCAGCGCCACGTGAGTGTTACCTAGAACTATTTATTAAACGGTTGTGATATTGCATAAAAGTTGTAAAGAGCGTTTTTGGAAATCAAAAAAAAAATTTAATATTATATATAAATTGAAAATTGTGTCGTAGTGCTTCTACAACGTGCATAATAAATATTAAAGATTTTTTATAAATTTAAAGGATTTTTAGGTGAACAATTTATACCAAATGACCAAAAAACCGGTATAAAGAACACTAACAAAATTTTAAAGTAGTACAATAAATTCTAAAGTAAGTACTAATTACTGATTACAAATATTAGTTAAGATTCTAAAATATCTTTCTCAAAATTTATTTCTCTATCAAAAAAATAATATTATATATAAACTGCAATTTGTGTCCTAGTGCTTCTAGAACGTCCATAATAAATATATAACTTTTTCTAAACAGTTTTTAGGAGAACAATTTATACCAAATGACCAAAAAAGCGGTATATAGAACACTGGCTAAATTTTAAAGTAAGTCATTTACTAGGTACTAATTAATAATCACAAATATCAGTTTCTTCTCTAAAATTCCTTTACTAAAATTTATTTCTCGCATGTGCCTTCTTAATAGATATGCACAGAATGTTTACGGTCGAGTTAGGAGATCTAGTTACGGAAATAAACACGGTGTGTGTGTATGTTTATTACAAATCAACCTGTTCGCGCCAGTTGTTAGAAAATAATCTCGGTCTATAATAAACTCGAAACGAGGCGTCAGGGAATGTTTTCGAATTTCGAATTTGGCGCCCATTTGCGATCGCAGCGATGGCCGCGGTGTGACGATGTACTAAACTCCCACCACGTGCGGAGAAAAAAATAAAAATTGATAAAAACTAGTGGTGTAAAGCATTGTGCCTTAAGGCAAATTGCTGGAACTTTCCGTACCGTTATGAAATATTCGAGAAATTTTAAACGTTTTCAAATATATTATTACAAATACTGTAACATTCATTATTTTTGCTACCTTGTTATACCTGAGCAAATCAAATGTAAATCATAAATCATAAATCAATTTATCTCCAGAACATTAACAATCGTCATTTCAATTCGAATTCAATTGTTAGTATAGTATAGTCACAGTTTTGCAAATAACTGTAAACGATTTTTGCAAATAATTTTGTGCGACATTTTCACTTATACTGTGCTTAGCTTGGCGGCATTTTCACATTTTTCAATAGTTTTTCACAAAATTAGAAAAGTGCTCCAGTCCAGACATAAACAGTCTAAACGCACTTGGGTAAACATTTGTACCAGAGTGGCGCTTAGACTGTGCTTAGCTTGGGTCATTTTTTGAATTTTTAATCCAAAATTACAAAAATATTTTATGGAAAATAAAAAAAGATGTAATAATTTTTTATGCTCAAAAGCAATTGTTTTGTCAAATTCAAAAGTTTTTGAATCATTCAAATCAGATGCTTAGTTCTCTCAAAAACTGCCATTTTTTGCATATTTTGCTCGCTATCTCCGAAACGACTAGACCTGCCTTTTCCAAAATCTAATCACCACTTCTCCTCATCATTACAAATTGAATATTTTTCATATCATTCAAATCAGATGCTCCGTTCTGTCAAAAACTCGATTTGTATTTTCTACACTCTTTCCTCCGTATCTCCGTAACGACTTGACCTGCCTTTGCCAAAAACTAATCAGCACATCTCCCTATAAATAGGAATCGAATGCTTTTTGAAGCATTCAAATCGGTTAAACCGTGCGCCCGAAAACGTGGACGAAGTACTGCATCTACACATATGCACACACACACATCCATTTTTTCTGAGGTATGCCAAAACGTTCAGAAACCTTCAAAACGTGAAGATATGAAAAATAAATCCAATTTCGATTTTTGGACGATTACAATAACTTAAAAAAAAATTAAAAGTTAAAGTTTTCGCAAAAAATATAAACCGTTAAATAATTTTTACTTATAATTTACATAAAATAATATATTGACTAAATCAAATATTTACACATTATGTCTTGAGGCAAAATACCACTTACACCTAGTTTAGATTTTTTTTAACAAAATCTTAAATTTTTTTTTAATAAAAACCCATTAATAATGAAAGCAAAAGAAAGAATATTAGTAATGAAAGAAGTTAGTAGAGATTTTTTTCAAATTGTGAGACAGTAAATGATCAATTGTAATTAATATCGGTATTAATTATTGTTTGTACGGTTTAATCGTTGTAATTACTGGAAATACCAAAAATGTATACATGTATATACATATATATGTATATATATGTATATATGTATATTTGTGTATATATATGTATTTCTATATTATACTTTTAATGTATATATAGCACGGCCTCCAGCACGCGATCACCATATAGTTTTATGATAATTTCACCATTATTACTAGAATAATTAAATTTGAATTGATAATGAGACGGCAATTAAGAATTATTAATTACCAAAGAGATCAGACCAGAAGATTAAAGATAATTTCAAGATTGGCTACGAATAGTTGTTTGCCAACCAAGTCAATAATGATCTTTTATTCACCACTTGGCAATTAGAAATAATAATAGTAATTGTTGTAAGTAAGAAATTTGGGTAAAGGGATTATGAAAAAAAATTATCAAAAAAACATGAAAAATTCACATACATGGAGTAAAATGATTCTAGATTATATATTATGTAGAGAGTGTAATTAGAGACAATAAACGAGTAACGCCTAGAAAATGTGTATCACATATTTGATGAGTAAATATGCATTCATCATACAACTGAATGAAGGTATTTTAAATATTCTCAACAATGAATTTCTATAATTTCTTCGTACCAAAAAATTTGAAAATAAATTCTTTTTACCTCGGCCTCGCCGTGAGCTCTTTTGTATTCTATTAATAACAAAAATACTTTTGGCTGTGTGTCTCCTAGTCGTCACATTCGACGAAATATGTGTAAACAACTTTCTAATATTTCTATTTCGGCTAAATATAAAATGAATGAATACATTTTGTTCGAAAATCAGTCGATAATGTGTCCGAAGTAACGGGACATCACTAATGACATCGATGGACGACCCATTTAAAAAAAATTAAATTAAATTGAAATTTTTACAAAAGCAAACAAAATGGATATAAAAATACACAACATTTATATAATAATTTTACATAATATAACATTTACTTATTATTTTTTTTTCATTAACTTTGTATAGAAACGAGTTTGAATGCAAAAATCATTAGTACAAAAGTTTCTCAATCAATTCGTATAACTTTAGTAGCAAATTTATTGCAATTTCGACACAAGAAATAGTATTGTGTAAACACTTGTGTATGTAAAATATATTTAAAAAAAATTGCATCTGGTTTTCTATAATTGAGAAATATCAGAACTTGTATAGAATAGTCAAGTACATATCTATGAGAGAATAATAATTATAACAGTACTAGAAAATGTTAATAAAATTATTTTTCCATTCAATATAAACAAAATGTTTAAAAAATTTGTTCAACTAGATTTTTAAAATTGCACTTGATTATAGAAAATTTGAAAAAATACAGGTCCTATAATCAGTACTTGTGCCACACCTAAATTTGATAAATAACAAGTGGAGCCTTAACCATGAATTTTTAGGAAAATATTTTTTTGGGGGAATTCAGCTTAAACAAATAACATCATGCAACCAATTTTAAACTAATTATTCATTACCATTACTGTATAATTTTTTAAAAATTTCATTCTATCTATTTATCATCTGGAATTCAAAGAATTTCAAAAGATAACTGTTCTTGTCCGTTTATCGTATTAGTAACTTGATAGACACAATCTTTGTATGGAATACTAGTTTTAATATAAAAGAAATTCTGTGTCAAGAATTATAAGAATCATAAAAAAAACCTGTCTCTGTGAGATGACACAGTCAATAAAAGTTTTAATAAAAAAGTACGAAGGTTATAGTAAAAGTTTGTACAAAATTTGATAGTGATTGACACTGCTGTAAAATATAAAAAATAAAAAAGATAATTTTTTAAAAAAAATATCAAGGTTTTATGTAGTAAGTTTTATGTAGTACAATTTTATGTAGTAAGTCTGGATTAAATTTGTTAAGTATGTAGAATGTTAGTTAAAATCACCAGCAAATAATTTTTGATAATTGTGAGTAAATAAAAAATAAATTTGGTCAATTTTAGAGTCAACATTATATTTTATACATCAACAATAATATTTTGTTTATTAAATTTTATTAATTTGTTTGAGAATTAAAGAGTAGTGTTTTACCTTTAGGAAATTGTATTGACATGCGAGTAAAACATATTATCTAAGAATTTGAAATAATTCCAAATATTTCTATCAATAATCTTGCCTAATATAAAAGTGTTGTATTTTAATTTAATATAAATTGAAAATTATTTACTACAAAAGTTACTATTACACAAAATTCTACGATGAATAATTGTTATATATGAGTCTTCTAATCAATACTTGTGCCACACCTAAATAAATTATTTCTAAGATATATATACCCCAGTGTATAAATAATTTTCATCAATAAATTTTATAGTAGCAAAAACAATACTTAATATTCAATAAATTCTTAGAAAGAATAAACAAGGGCCCTCATATCGATCTTTGCGGTACGCCAAGTTGCCTAAATAAATTGTGAAAGTGAAAAACATTGTGTAAATATCTAATTATCTTGTTTCATATTTTAATTTAATATAAATTGAAAATTTTTTACTACAAAATTTACTATTTCACAAAACTTGCTTCTGCAATGAATAAATATTATATTTGGGTCTTCTAACCAAAACTTGTGCCACGCCTAAATAAATAATTTCTAAGATATCTATTCACTGGTGTTCGAATAATTTTTATCAATAGATTTTATACTAGCAAAAACAATACTTAATATTCAATAAACTCTCAGAAGTAATAAACAAGAGCCCTCATGTCGATCTTTGCGGTACGCCTAGTTGCATAAATAATTCATTTAATATAATCGGCGCGTCGTGAATATTGGAGTAAACGGTAAGGAGAAAATATTTACATATTTTTAAATAAGTTTGAAGTGTGGGCCTAGCCTAAGGTTCCATCAAACGTGATAAAAATATTATTAAACTAGCAGGACCGGAAATTCAAATCAGTGTCGTTTTAAAATGATGACGACTGTCCTTTGAATGAGAAATATATATATATATATATATATATATATATATATATATATATTAAATTTTATTCAGAAACAAATTTAGTTATTTTTTATTATGTCTTGAAATGTACATAGGTATCGACCTAATTCTTTGGATTAAGTTAGAAGAAAAAATTAATAGCCCTCACGCGAGCTGGAAATTTTATGTAAATTAGTGAATTTAAATATTGAATCAGTTGTTTTCAGACAAAGGTCTGCAAAATAATACAAATTTAAAACACGACAAAATTTATGAATATATTTTGCAGTAAATGTAACAATTTCAGTAAAAATATTCTGCAGTCAACTTTATCACACATACAAGAACTTCTAAACAAAAATTAAAATCTAAATGCAAATTAAAATATCTGTTCTTACTGTTAAAAATAAAATTATTATTTCAATGAATTCAGCTTCTAAATACTAATAAAATATGAATAATTTACTTATTAAAACATCACCATTAGCCACAAAAATAATAAATACAAAACAAAAATTGGTTCTACTAAGAGATCCACCTACAATTTATTTATATTTTTAGATAAATACAAAAAAATCTATATTCTGGTTTGTAAATACAAAACCAAATCTTCCGAATTCACTTTTACCATTTTTATTCCTATTTTACTTTTACCATAATTTTATTTAATATTATTTACTGCACCAATTTTATTAATTTTCATGTATCATTTTCTCTGTACCAATTCTATCAATTTATCATGTATCATTCCCCCAAGTGGCCCTTAATTTGTTTGAATTTACTATTACTGCCACATGCTGGTATTTATAGGTGCCTTTTAAGGAATAAATTAGCGTGTTTTGTTATATTTTTAGGATTATTGATTTTACACGCAAACCGAGTGTAGTTTTCGTGTGTAATCTAATCGTGCATAATGCAAAAGTTCAAACTTACTACAAAGAAATAATTTGTAACAGATTTAGAATCAGAATTTTTAAAATATTAAAAAACTATTATTAATAGGTGAATTTTAAATAAATGTGTTGTTAATAGATATGTAAATCGTTTTTGATTTGATGTAGATCCTGATATCGATCCTTGAGGTACTCCTAGTTGCTTAACTGGTTTGAAATGATCTTCATAGTAAAAATGTTATTAATTTTATTATTATTTATTGTTGATATTATCGTGATAAAAATTGTGTGTGTTAAATTTTGGAAATGTATTCCAGATAATGTGTGTAATCTAATCGTGCATAATGCAAAAGTTCAAACTTACTACAAAGAAATAATTTGTAACAGATTTAGAATCAGAATTTTTAAAATATTAAAAAACTATTATTAATAGGTGAATTTTAAATAAATGTGTTGTTAATAGATATGTAAATCGTTTTTGATTTGATGTGGATCCTGATATCGATCCTTGAGGTACTCCTAGTTGCTTAACTGGTTTGAAATGATCTTCATAGTAAAAATGTTATTAATTTTATTATTATTTATTGCTGATATTATCGTGATAAAAATTGTGTGTGTTAAATTTTGGAAATGTATTCCAGATAATGACTAATAAATAAAATACTTAGTTTAGTTAGTTAAATTTAAGAAAGTAACTCAACTAAAAAACAATTGATACACAGTATAAAATATCGATTACTTTAAAAATAATTTATTTTATTGCATGAAGTAGAATTTTAGATTTGTATTTAGCAATGAAATTTATGAGATTTTGAAAGATTCTTAAAAATCAAATGTTGGAATTATTATAATTTTGTAAAATTAGCGAATTAATTGCAAAACTTGGTGTGCCTCAAGGATCGATATTAAGACCTCAAATATTATATATATTTTTTATTAAATACATATTTAAATGAAATTTAAGTGATAAAAAATTTAATACCGATCAAAATAAGTATTATAAAAATAATAAACAATTGATAATTTGATTTAAAGATTTAAAAAAGCTACTGAATAAAAATACTAGCTTTTGATTAGACCTTAAAAATTATTTCTAGCCTATATGTATATAAGTTTCAAAACTTGGTGTGCCTCAAGGAGAGATATTAGGATCTCCAACATTTAATATATTGTTATTAAATACATATTTAAATAAAATTTAATTGGTAAAAAATTTATTTACCATCAAAATAAGTATTATAAAAATAATAAACAATCGATAAAAATACCTAAAGAACTTTAAATTAAATAAAAATAGGGAACATTTAATTAAGATATAAAAATTTTTTTTGCTTATATGCATATAGTTTTCTTTTCTACTTAGGGTGAAAATTAAATAAATTCTGCTTCAACACTATTTCTTTTCACCATTTTTCTCTAATTTTTGTCATTTTATCAAAAGATACCATCTAATCGCGTTATACAACCCCAAGAGGGTGCAAGTAGGTTCGTGACCTCGTTCTGGGGGTATTATTATAAGGCTTAGTTCAAAATAAGGAAAAAAACTATTTTTTTATTTATTTAATCTTAATAATCCTATATTAGTATAAATCAGAATATTAAATATTTTACTCTCCTTACTATTTTTTGTAAAATTATTAAAACAGACTAATACTAATAATTCATGACATTTACTGACATATTCATTGTCAGAATCAGTTTATGACATTTTAAAGTAAATATAATAAAAGAAATAAAAATTAATTTGTATCTTTAAAATAAGAAAAAAAAATGATTTTGGATGTTGATTTTGAGTTGGATATTGATTTGTTCAAACAATCTGATATGGTATTTATCAGAATACTAATATTAAATAAATTAATACTTAAAAGTAAAGTACATAAAAATATATTTAAATATAAGAAGAAATCTCAGATATTGATTTTAATTAAGATAATTTACAAAATTATTAAAACAGAATTGTTGCTAATTACGTGGTACTAAATAAAAATATTTAATAAGTCGAGCGTTGATTTTTGTGATTATTGTTAATTTATAAAACTATTTAACAAACTTGGCAAAATTTACTTTGAAAAACAGAACATAAAATATAAGTTCTAAATTAAATTTTATTAATTAGTTCGAAAGTGGCCAAAAAAGCAAAATTATCAATATTGTAAGGAAAAATAACTATTATTATTATAACAAAAATCCACTTTTATTATTATAAATATTTTTTTGCTTTTTCGTTGTTAGTTTTCTTCGTTTTGAGCAGTGTTGTTTAGTTTACGAGACCTTAAACATTAAATATGTTTCAAGTTAACAAGTCTAGTAAAAAATTCAATTAATAATTCGAAAGTGGCTAAAAAAATACAAATTATCAATTTTGTAACAAAAATTCACTATTTTTATTAACGATCTAGTAAAAATTCAATTATTGATTCGAATGTGGCTAAAAAAAGCCAAATTATCAATGCACTGTTGTTTAGTTTACGAGACCCTGTATAATTTTAAAGTATACGTTATTTAATTATTATATAAGATGTATTATTAATTTTAAGTTAGATTCAACAGGGGTAAAAAGGAACAACTTAACCTTTAGATTAGGTGTTAACGATAAAAAATAGTACATAAAACCGTTAATTGAGTTGAAAAAGCAATTTTACAAGAGCTAAATTGAATAAATAGTTATTCCAACCGTGCTGATAAATATTGCTGACTAAATTTCAGATCAAGGTTATATACAGTGATATCTTTGTAAAGAATGTGCCAATGAAATTAATATTTTGCATTGGTTGAATAATATAGCTACTATTTTGTGAAATTACTTTAAAATTAAAAATAAGACATTGGAGTTGTTTGACCCCTGGACGTTACATTTTACCCCGCCAAAGGGGTAAAAAGGACCAGGTGACAAATTTTAGAATAATAGCAAAAAACTTGTGTCTATATTGATGAATTAGCTGGGAGTTTTACTGAACATAGTCAGATAGTTGTTTGTATGATACATGTTATTTATTGTAATATAATTTGTTTGGTTTTCACAATATAATTGGTCAAAGTCAAATTGGACCTACAGCGAACTCTTTTTAGTTTCTGTGATGCAAACCTAGCCTTAGAAACACCAGCACCCGATTAGATTACGGTTGAATAGTGTTGGTAGTTTTCTCTCTATAACTCTATATATATATATATATATATATATATATATATATATATATATATATATCAATTCTGTGACATGGCAGTGGCAGTCTGCCATGATACGTAATACGGGCCGCGCCCTTGCCTGGTTTACCAGAGGGACGACACGTGTCCTCCTGGTGGTGTGGTCATAAATTAATCGCTTAATTAGAATTTAAACCAGGAACATAAATGTTTGAATTGAAAATTATATATAAAACTAAAAGCAAAAACTCTAAAACAAATAAAGGACGTACTAGCTCTCTTAGAAGTGCAAGCAGACTTTTCTAACAAATTACCTGCCGAGCTAAAAATAATGATAAATTGAAATAAAATTTAAACTAAATTAAACAAATATATCAGGGACAAACAGGAATAACCTTACTGTAATTAAATATGCTTCAATTAAACTTAATTTTTTATGTAAATCAAAATAGTTTGAAGTGAAGTAAAATGAAATAAATACAAGACTATGTATAAATTTATACCAGGCCTGACTGAGACATTTTTAGTTTTTTTTATTTGACTTTATTTCAGCAATCATAAATACAAAGATAATTTCTATGAGCTAAACTGTACATTTAAATAAGTATGATATTATATTAGATAATCCAATGATATATCTTACTTAGTTTACATAAAATCGAATGACCTAATAAAATATGACTGTGACTGAGGTATGAAAATGTATATAATATTAATAAATAAATAAATAATTAAGAAATGTGAATTGCAATTAGATAGTGAGGGTTATCGATTTTTGTATGAAATTTAGTTTAGTGGAAAAATTGAATTGATGTCCTTGTGGTTAAAATTTATATTCTGCAAAAGTGATGAGAATTTTATGTGTTTTTTTTTCTTGTTCTTAGTATCAACTGCGCTTGGTTTATTTAGTACTTATGGTATTAAATTAGTTCAGTTTATAGTTGATGAAATTTTAAATACAAACATTGAAATTCACACTAAACTTGATATTTTTTTATCAATTTTAAAATGAGTTTCATATAATTTTCTTACATCAAAAGGCCTGAATAGTGAAGTGTACAATTAAATTTTACAAAAAAACTTTTTGAATTTGAAATGCTTCAATGACAGTGTGTTACTGTGATAAATAACTTCCGTATAAAAATTGGATTTATAAACTTGAAGTCATTCAAATATTTTTAACTTACCGTAGGGTAAGTTACAGTAATCACAAAAAAATCGAAAATGAAAATTTTTTATATATCTTTACGTTTCAGAGGTTTCTGAATATTTTGGCATACCTTATAAAAATATATGTATGTATTTGTGTGTGTGTGCGGATACAAATTTTCGTCGACGATTTCGGGACCACCGATCAACCGATTTAAATAATTCAAGAAAACATTCGATTTGTATTGATGAGGAGACGTGCTGATTAGTTTTTGGCGAAGGCAGGTCTAGCCGTTTCGAAGATACGGGGCAAAAAATGACAAAAACTGTAACTCAGTTTTTAAGAGAACGGCGCTTCCGATTTGAATAATTCAAAAAACATTTTACTTGTATCGGCAAGATAAAGAACTTTTTAACTTACCGTAGGGTAAGTTACAGTAATCACAAAAAAAATCGAAAATGAAAATTTTTTATATATCTTTACGTTTCAGAGGTTTCTGAATATTTGGCATACCTTATAAAAAAAAATATATGTATGTATTTGTGTGTGTGCGGATACAAATTTTCGTCGACGATTTCGGGACCACCGATCAACCGATTTAAAATAATTCAGAAAACATTCGATTTGTATGATGAGGAGACGTGATGATTAGTTTTTGGCGAAGGCAGGTCTAGCCGTTTCGAAGATACGGGGCAAAAAATGACAAAAACTGTAACTCAGTTTTTAAGAGAACGGCGCTTCCGATTTGAATAATTCAAAAAACATTTTACTTGTATCGGCAAGATAAAGAACTGATTAAATTTTAGGGAAGGCAGGTCCAGCGGTTATGGACTCTCAATAAAAATAAGTTTGAAAAATGTCATTTGGCGGTCAATGTTTAATGGACTTATGCACATCAAACTATCAGATATTTTTTAGATAATGTGTACACATTTTGCGCTTTTTTTTGAGTTCCGTACCAAGATTTTTAATTACCGTACGGCAAGTTTCAGCAATTTGCATTAAGGCACGATGCCATGCACCCCACTAGTCTTAGATTAAAATCTAAATAATTGTTTCAATGTATCAATTATTTCTCGGTGGCGAAGAACCGGCCCTGGGTTTTCACTCGTACAAAAATTCATTTCGGTCAAAAAGTATTTATAAGCGAATAATAAAAGATGAAAAAGGAAACACTGTTATTTTATATAAGAGATGTACCAGCCCAACAGGTATTACGGCATTCAGGTTGTCTCACCAAAAACTGGTTGTATATACATACATATATGTATGTATGCATATGTATATATGCTGTATGCAGAATAAACGGACAGTTTATAATTTTAATTTTTTTTTTAACTTTCGAAGTAATTAAAAGAGATTTTTTTGGTACGAGAATTTTACTTGAGAAGATTTTTGTAGAAATCTGTATGTAACAATAATATAGTAATATGAGATTTACTCGAGCATAGGACTAATTAATTAAATGTTAATTTTTTTTGATAAATTTTGCAAGTGTCAGAAAATACTTAATATATATATGACAAAAAAATGAGTTAAATATATATAAGTATGAACACACATCTATCGATGGAGAAATTAATTTGAACATGAACTTCTGTTCGCCTAATACATTATTTTTTTTTGAAAAAAATTTGCAAGTGTCAGAAAATACTATACGAGTATATGATAATAAAATGAGTTAAATATATATAAGTATAAACACACAACTATCGATGTGTACTAATTAAATTTAATTAATTAAACTAACATGAAGAAGAGGTTCATAATCATCCTAAAATATTAGAGTCCAATTTAGAGTTGACAATTTTATCTGAGTAACCAAATTTCACATCTTATTGATTAAGTCGTAAAGAAAGTTTATGCAACTTGCCTTAAGGCAAAATAATAACTTACACTTAGTTAACTTCCCGTAGGGTAAGTTATTGTAATCATGCAAAAATCGAAAAATAAAATGTTTTGAATATCTTCACGTTTCAGAGGTTTCTGAACGTTTTGGCATACATCAGAAAAAATTGATGTGCGTGTGCGTGTGTGAATGTATCTGTCTGTGGATACAATATTTTATATTTTAGAGGTTTCTGAACACTTTGACATGCCTTAGAAAAAATGAACGTGTGTGTGTGTTTTGTGAAATCAATGGGGAGACAAGTATTAAAACATAAAAAAGTATAAGTAATCAATTTCGTTTAGTTTCAAAAGGATATCTCATATAATGTAAATTAAAATTATGAAATAAATTTGGAATATAATTTATAAATTGAAAAAATAACAGAAATAGCAATGTGAAATTTAGATTTTTGAATATAAATAAAATTTTAGAGTAATATTTATTTTTGATCTCAAAATATTGTGACTAAAATGATATGCATCTACTCATGATTTTCATTTCATTTGTACAGAAAAATTAGTTTAGAAAAATTCTTGGTTGGAATTTCAAATTTGTCTAATATATTTTAAAATTAAAAATTTAATATGAAAGAGTTTTTAGAATATAACAATATTGTCTTTACAATTATTTCCTCTTAATTGGCATAAAAGAAATATGTATATCTGATTTATAGAGAGCTACTTGCGGATTTAAAAAAAATTATGACCAATTTTTAGTTTAACTAATGTTTGTAAAAAATATAGGCCAGACCATTATCCAACTTTTGGATAACTATGAATCAAATTGAAAAAAATGTAAATTTTTTGTATAAATAAAATACAAGATATCTGTAATATAATATAAATATCTGTAATATAATATAAAAATCTGGAACTTATTTGCAGTTCACTTTTTGGTTTGACTAATGATTCTAAAAAAATATGCCAGACAATTATCCAGAATTTAGAAAAATAATCATTCGAATTGAAAATATATTGAAAAAATGGTTAATTTAATTTTTTTTAATACAGCATAAATATCTATCATAATATAAAAGTCTAGAACTTATTATTATTATTATTATTATTATTATTTGCAGTTCACTAGTGTTTAAACAGTGATAGTAATAAAACAAAATTGTAGTACTATATATAGTACGGTGGGTAATATTTAGATAAATTCAGCACGAAATTAATACATATCTAGATGCAATTAAGTAAATTTTTCAAAAATTGTTTTTACATATTTTTTTATCATAAGTTCTGTATTAATGCATCAGAGGCATTTTGCGTTGGGTGCGTATCTGTATTTCGAAACATACAAAGAAGTAGTATACTGACACAGACAATTTATATGAAATATGTGCATATATATATATATATATATATATATATATATATATATATATATATATATATGTATATATTTCTGTGACACATATGCATTTGGCTTATTAATAGTCAGGCGTGGTCGTCAGTCGTTTATTAGGTAGGACGAGACGAAACTCCATGTACCGAATACCGAACGAACCGGCGTTGATTTTCGGTTGTATTTTCGGTTATTGACCGGATTTATGAAGACGAAAATATGTAATAAAATCTGAAAACAACTTTTGTTAAAATTTGTTTAGATTTTCAAAAAAATGCGATTTTGGGAAAGAACTACACACAAAGGGTATTCACTTACAAGTTAGTTTGTCAGTTCGTACAGCCTCATTCCTGAGTTTGACAAAATATGAATTTTTGATGCAAAATTAATTTTTTTTTTCAAATATATTGATTCACATTCTTACAGATTACGAATCCTTATTATTTTTAGTTCCACTGAAAAAATTGAATTTTTAATAAATTTGTCTAACTGAAACTAAATACGAAATAAATAGTATATATGTATAATTATTCGTATAAAAAATTGTTGCTTCATCTATAAATGTACTTTTTTGTTAAAAAATAAAGCATTTTAGGATATTAACTGATTGTGATTTGAACAAGAAATCAAGAATATTATTTTTGATTAATAGAATTTTGTGTGTCTAAAAATGACCAACTTAAAGGATAATGATAAGCCTTTATATTATTTAAATTTTTTATATAATTTTTGTTTAAAAATGATTAAGTTCTGAGTGTTCTCTAAACTTATCCAAAAAAGATCGTAATTCAAAATTTAATTTGAATTTCAATAAAAAAATTACATATGTAAATAAATATCGCAGAAGAACAAAATTCAAAATATAAAATTAATACTTTATTAAATTTGTTTTAAGAATCTTAAACTAGAATTAAGAATATATATGCTAACTTAGTTTTTTTTACAAAGTTGATTTAAAACTGTAATGTGTACATAAACACACACATACATCAATTTTTTCTAAGTTAAGGCTTTGAAAAGTAAAGATATGCAAAAATTTTCATTTCTGATTTTTGGACGATTATTATGACTTATCCTACGAGATGTTAAAAATATGTATTTTGTATCAATAATTTGTTTTCTAAAAATAAATTAGTAATTGAAGCAAAAACTTGAAAATTAAGTCTATTATTTAAGACTAAAATGCTATATACACCTACTTAGTTGCAAAAAAATTCGAATCATATTCTATTTTAATTTTCATATGATTTATATTAATTTATTTATTTAATTAAATACTTAACTGGTCAATGGAACAGTTTTCTATTTATTATTATTATTATTTTTTATGATTATTATTTATATTTACTTGTTATTATTATTATTATTATTGTTAAAGTTAGTATTTTTTTCTTTACATTTTAGGTTTGTTTATTCTATTTTATAAAATGATTAAAATATAAAATTTTAAACTTTGTACATACAAAATTTGAATTTGAACTTAAAATTAATTAAAGCATTTACTTAGTCAAATTTATATGGACGACCATGAATTTAAAATTTAATCATGTAAATAAAAACTAATGACATATTTCTGATAAATAAAATATTTTTGTAACACAAGAAAAATTATATTATATATTGTATTTGAAATGCATTATATATTATATGTTAACCCTCATTGTAAATCGTATTAAACCTAATCGTCTTTCCGGGTTTAATAAAGTTTGTAAGTCCTTCTTATGTTAAAATTACTTTATCTGACATAATAAAAATCAAACATTTTTAATACCATTATGAATCTGAAGTTTCATGAATTAGAAAAAAAACTAATACAATTTTTAACACCATATGTAGTTTAATAGCAGAAAAAATTAAAGAGTCCCTTATACTTATTTTATATAACTTATTTTAATATTATGGAAGTAAATTTTGTCACAATGCTTTACAAAAAAAAAGTGTCTAAAAGTTTTTTTCAGAACATTATCGATTTGATCACAGACAGTTGTTTTTTCGACACGTCTCCACGTTTTTATATATATAAAAATATCTCATTTCCACACCAAACACCTAAATACATAATAAATACAGAAAATAGAATTGCGAAAGCCTACATATATATATATATATATATATATATATATATATATATATAAATTTGCTAAACACTAATACTGAGATCAGGGAATGTCGCGCTTTTTCTGTTTATTTATACCACGCTTTGCATTTTATATACATCTTGATGATATGACTCAATAATATGAGAAATAAAGCATTGGTGGACAACGACACTATATTATTTGAATTTTGTATCAAAAACACCGAAAAAAACTCTTGAAAAATAGAGCAATGATAGCCAAAGACACCTCGACACTTCTGTCGTTTGTGGTCACTATTATTATATATTAGAAATGTGTATCTGGCGTGTATGTAGTAAGTGAAAGTTTGTATCATACTGCTTGATATCAAGCTGACAAAGATGGGACTAGATTACCTCATTACACCAATAATATAAATGAAAGTGAAGTTTAAAAAGTACAAGTATTTCAGTGCAAAACTAATAAAGAACAATTAATAGATATACTGAAAATCTAGATAAATTTTTTTTTTAATTTTTATTATTATTTTTATGTGTCAATTTTATTATGGTCATGAAGGTGATGACCTAATAAAATGGATATACTGAAAATCTATTTAATTTTTTTTTTTTATTTTTATTATTATTTTTATGTGTCAATTTAACCATGAAGGTATTTAGTGAAGGAGCCGTTGGAGTGTCTGTTCACATCTTACCGGGCAGCATTAGATTTTTATACGATATTTCTAATACTGTCAGGTAAAGATGTCGTCCGAGCTCCCTTTCTACAGGAAAACAGTGATAATTAGATAATCATTAAAAATAATAATAATAAAAAAATTAATCAACACAATAGCTTATAAAAAAAAAATTCTAATTGTTATTTAACTATTGTAAAAAAAATAATAAATATATATATAAAAATAAATAAATAATAAGAACATTCAAAAGTAGTGAAGTTATGATGTATTTACAAATAATAACTTGTGTAAAGTGAAACTATAATAACCAGTTAAGTGTGGCGCCCACAATCTAAAGTGCGATAAGTTACGTATCATCTTGCCATGACGTGTATATTCGTCAACCACAGAGTAAGTTTGTTGGTAAAATATCGAGAGAAAAATGGGTTTATATTACAAAATTGATTTTTATTATCTATTACATACATATTAAACTGAAAACATTAAATTAAAGAGATCTATTAATTATTAAATTAATTTATGATTAATTAAACTCGTAGAACATACACCATATAAGTTTTGTTTTCCTAATTTTGTTCGGTGTAAAACAAAATTTGGCCCATGTGAGGGTCAAGTATGTTAAAAAAATATCAATTGAACATTCGCATCGATTAGTTTTCAGTGAAAGTTAGGGGAAGTGCCGTAAGGCCGGACGGCACCTAGCGCCGCACATTATATTTAACACGTATTATTAACTTCCCGAAGGAAAAGTTTATGTTTTCATAAAAAAATCCGATTCGCTAATTTTATGTTTTCTCGACGTTTCAAGCCATTCTGAATCGAATGAGATCAAATTTGGAAAAAGTATGTGTGTGTGAACAGATTTTTTGCCATAAATCGACGTTTTCTCAAAAACGGCTGGACCGATTTGAAATTTTAAAAGACATTCGATGTATGTCGATGAGGACTATTGTTTGTCAATTTTGTGAGACGATCGGCCAAGCCGTTTTCTTATAAATAGCAGAAAATTGAAAAAAAATTGTCCACGTTTTAGGCCGCAATTCTGAATCGATTTTGAAAATTCAAAAACCATTCGAAAGATATTGGTTGGGAATCGTGCTGATTAGTTTTTGGTAGAGATCGGCCAGGCGGTTTTCTTGTAATAAAGTCTTGTAATAAAGTTAAAAAAAAAATCGACGATTTTTATGATTATTTTTTTGACGGCAGATACCATAGTCTTCTAGATCATACTAAAATATTACGGCCCTACGACAACTAGTTTAGCTTTAAAAATTCGTCAAAGTTTGCAAAAATTAGTATTGTCTTTTTGGCATTTGGCAAAATTAGAACTTTCATCGACGTTTGCTCAAAAACGCCTGAACCGATTTCAAAAATTTAAAAACCATTTGATGTATCTCGATGAGGATTATCGTTTCTCAGTTCTGTGCGACGATCGGCCTAGCCGTTTCTTTGTAATTTGAAAAAAAGTGTTAAACTTTTCGTCCACATTTAAGCTCATACTACCGAATCGATTTAAAAAAATCAAAAACTGTTCAAAAGATATTAGTTGGGAATGATACTGATTAGTTTTAGGTGAAAATCTAACGAGCCGTTTTCTTGTAATTAACTGTTGAAAAAAAAATTTAAGCCGATTTTTATAGAATTTTTTTAGCGATATAAATCACGGTCTTATAGAACTTACTGTAATATTACGGCCTTACGCCAAGTAGTTTAATTTTTAAAATCCATCAAAGTTTGAGAAAATGAGTAGTTCTTTTGACATTTGTTAAAATTAAAATTAGACGATTTACTTGGTATAACATTAGAGTACTTGGTCTTAATGAACATACTAATAAACCATTAAAGTCCTACGGAAACTGGTTCAAATATAAAAATTGTTGATTTTTGAAAATTAGCTTTTAGAAAATACTCCGAATTAACGTGTTCGTTATGTGTAATAAATCCACTCGGAATACTTTTAATCACTCATAAGTTAATTTATTTTTCATTGATTAAGTCGATTATTTACACATATCGGCAAGTTCATGTAACCTGCCTCAAGGCAAAATACCAATACCTAACTAGTTTCATATAATCATAATAACAAATAGAAATTTAATCTAAACAGCTAAACTGCAAATTCTATTATGTCTGTTATTTACATATATCTGGAAGTTTATGTAACTTGCCTTAAGGCAATATGTCATTAAACATTATTTTAATAGGTATAGCTTCAAAATATTCTAAGCGTCCCGACATTTCAAAATACATTTAGTTTTTTTTTTTCAAACAGCAAATGATCACTGTTTTATATGCAAGACGAATATACACGTCAATCAAAGCTAAATTTGCTAGTTGGACTAAGTTTAACCGAAAAATGATTTATAAAAAAAATTTATTTTGAATAACTTGTGATCTCGAATTTTTTCCTGTATATCAGTTTACTTAGAAGCTTCTTTAAAATCGATACGCATTTAAACAATATGATATTGATTAGTTAATTTGATGCAAATATTTCATGCAGTTAATTCATTACATTAAAAAAATAGAGTAATAAATAATGTGGTGAAAAAATAAATAAATAAATAAATAAATTGTGATGTTATCTCATTATGGACCTGTCTTCAGACAGAGCATCAATAATAACAAAAACATTAATATACCTAGAAGAAAATTGATATTAACAATTTATTATAATATAATGTATAAATGTGTATGCTTTATACTTCATACAGCAAAAGGAATTGCTAGTAACAGGTAACACTGAAATTCTCGAAAATTGTGGATTAATTAGTGATTCAAATTGGGATAACTTTTACCTATTTTTTTAAATCACTTATTATTGGAGACAAAGTCATCTGTATTGAATTATCGATATCCACTGATGATGATATAAAAGTGTATGTCGAAACGTATAAAACACTGAAGATTTTTTCAAAAGTTTTTCTATTTTACTATATATATATATATATATATATATACATATATCTACTTCTACTTTGTATCTAAAAGTTGGTTTGCGGGAGACTCTGTAGTAATGTTTATTTTTAAACAAAATTCAACTCTGTGGTCTTGGCGTCTGGAAAAAATGTTAGCATAAGCATTTACTCTTGTAACACGTTTTACATTACAAAGTAACAAGAGGAAATTTGCTAGAACAAGGCGCCTTGTAATAAAATAATTTTTAACTAGTGGTGTATGGCATCGTGCCTTAAGGCAAATTGCTAGAACTTCCCGTACCGTAATGAAATATTCGAGAAATTTTAAACGATTTCTAATATATTATTACAAATACTGTTACTTTCATTATTTTTGCTATCTTGTTATATCTGAGCAAATCAAATGTAAATCATAAACAAATCAATTTATCGCCAGAACATTAACAATCGTCATTTCATTTCGAATTCAATTTCAAAATTGAAGTGCTCCCGTATAGTCACAGTCTAAACGCATTTGCAAATAATTCTGTGCGACATTTTCACTTATACTGTGCTTAGCTTGGCGGCATTTTCGCATTTTTCAATAGTTTTCACAAAATTGGAAAAGTGCTCCGGTCTAAACGCAACTTGGGTAAACATTTGTACCAGAGTAGCGCTTAGACTGTGCTTAGCCTGGGTTGTGAATTTTTAATCCAAAAATTACAAGAATATTTTATAGAAAATAAAAAAAGATGTAATAACTTTTTATCCTCAAAAGCAATTGTTTTGTCAATACAAGCAGAAAATTTTTTGAATCATTCAAATCGGACGCTTAGTTAGCTTAAAAACTACCATTTTTAGCACATTTAGCTCTGTATCTTCGAAATGTCGGGACCTGCCTTTGCCAAAAACTAATCACCTCTTTTCCCAATCATTACAAATTGAATGTTTTTTAGATCATTCAAATCCGATACTCCGTTCTCTCAAAAACTCGATTTGTATTTTCTGCACTCTTTGCTCCGTATCTCCGTAACGGCTGGACCTGCCTTTGGCAAAAACTAATCAGCACATCTCCCTATCAATAGGAATCGAATGTTTTTTGAACCATTCAAATCGGTTGATCCGTGCGCCCGAAAACGTGGACGAAAAAATGCGGACATACAAAACACACAAAAACACACACATTCATTTTTTCTGAGGTATGCCAAAATGTTCAGAAACCTTCAAAACGTCGAGAAATGCAAATATTTTTATTTTTGATTTTCGGCCCACTACTATAACTTACCCTATAGGAAGTTAAAAAAAATTGGAACAAAGTACAAAATAAGCACGAGTGATTTCAGTATGAGAATTCTTTTTTTTTTGAAGATTTAGGACATTTTTTGGGTTTTATTAGTGTATCTTTTTTTCGACATAGTTTAGAAGAATCTAGTATTAGGGAAGTAAAATCTACATAAAATTTTCTATACACTGCTAAAAATTATAACTTTGTAATAAAATTTTTAATGAGTCCACAAACCCTTCAAATTAGAAATCAACACAAACAGATACGAATAATTTTTATTACATATTATGAACTATATAGTACCTAGGCACCATGTACCTGCCTTCACACAAAAATATGCATAATAACATTACAACAAATTATTTAGAAAAAAATGAAAAAATCACGTACTTAAATCCCTTTCAATCTAATAATATATTAAATTCGATGCTATTTTATTTTTACCTTATCTTACTTCACAGCTTCCAACATCTGGACCAGTTTCATATCTTATCTTTTCCGAAGAGATAAAAAAAAAATCTCTAAAATGGATTTTTGTTAAAAATCCATTCCGACCCTTTTCGGAACCTTTTAATTTATTTCGACATTAAAATATCTGATTTTCGTTTATCTTTGTGGGAGATACTAAAATTTAATGAACTGAAAATCACGCCTGGGGTCTTTGAGACCCATTCGAAGGGTTAAGACCCTAAACACATTTGTAATGGAGACATGTGTCTAATAATATATATATATATATATATATATATATATATATATATATATATATATATATATATATATATATATATATATATATATATATATATATATATATATATATATATATATATATATATTTAAATTACAAAACTATGTATAAGAATTTTATACACGATCTGAGTTGCCAAGGAAGAAACATTTTTTGTATGCATTTTTTTTTGAGTTTGATATATAAAAATTTATTTTTAAAAAACGTTTTCGACTAAAAATTTACCAGATATTTATATAAACAAAATTTATGTTATGTGACTCTAAGAAATTTTTACGAGATCCAAAATTTTGGAAAAAATTATGGGTCTCCAATTAAAATCTGCGTTGTGTAATCTATTATGAAACTGCTGGTGAATTTTGTCTGCGATTAAAATATTGGAAAAAGAAAACAAACAAACATTTTTTTTATGCATTTTTTTTTTGAGTTTGAGATATAGGATTTTTGTGAAAATTGTGTATAAACAGAATTTATGTCATGTGACCCTAAGAACACCAAACTTTTTCAATAATTAAATTTTCTTAAATTAGATAACTTACCAATGGGTAGTTCTCTAAAAACATTATTAGATAGCTTTGTAAAGTCTTATATTAATTACTGATCGTCTTTCAATTATAAGACAGATTGTAATTTAAATATAAATAAGAAAAAAAATGTTTGACCCTAAGAAATTTTTTGAGACCCAGAATTTTGGCACGAAAATTTGCATGTAAAAAGTTTGTTGTAAAACAGTTTTATAAATGTAAAATTGTCCACGATCGAAATATAAGAAAATTGTCTTTATTAATGGAATTTAGATAAAATTTGCCTTAAAACTGTGTATTTGAATTTTTTTTGAGACATCTAAAACAGACTTTATAACATATTCAAAATTCATTATACCATCAAAATAATATTTTAAATAAAGATGGTTTTCAGAAGTGCAGATATGGTCATTTTACTCGTATTATTATTATTATTACTATTATTATTATTATTATTAATAATAATAATAATAATAATAATAATAATAGTATTATTATTTATATAGAAATGTGAATAAATAAACATATTTTAAATGCAGATGAAATTTATAAAATTAAGTTTTTGCACTTACCTTAAAAATTCTAAGTTTCCACAAAATTTTTCCAGAAATTGTAGAAATTCCTTTGATAATTCTTGTTAGTTTTTCTAAAGAAATATTCTAGACAAAACCTTGTAGACACAGCTCCATCCTCTGATTCATATTTCATTCTGAAATATAGATAAAATTTATTATAAAAACCATTCAAACCAAAATTTAACTCTGATATTTAAAATAAGAAAGATTTTCAAAAAGTGTCCTTGAAGAACATAAAAATGTCTCAGAGATTTTAATTTTTTACTAGATTAAAATAAAATATTTTTATTTTGTGAAAAAAGATTCTACACAAAATATTCTATAAAATAAAGTAAAATAAATTTTTGTCCTATAAAATTTCTAAGATTACAAAATTTTGCAGAAATTTTTAAAAATTTTGTTCGATAATTCTGGGTAATATATTTCTAATAAACGAAGTTTGATAATAATTTAATAATCGAAATTCTTTTGATAATTCTTGCTAACTTGGAAGACTTTGCTATTTTTTCAGATTTATATTTCATTTTGAAATATATATAAAATTTATTATTAGAACCATTCAAACCAAAATTTAACTTTAATATGTCGAATAAAAAAGAATTTCTTTGAAGGTTCTCTGAAGAACATAAAAATTGTTGCAGATTTTTTAGTTTTATGAATTTAGTTTTGTACTTGATTAAGCTAGATGATTTTTATTCTATAAAAAAAGTTAGGTAAAAAATACGATATTATATACAGCAAATAAAAATCTTAAACTCCAAAAAAATCCACAATTTTACAAATGTTTATCAACTCATCCTTCATATTGCATATTAAAGTATACTTTTCAATTATCAGATAAATAAAACAATCTAATAAAAATTCTATAATCAATAAAAAGGAACAAATTGCATTTTAAATTTAATGGTAACTGTTAAAATACTTATAGAAATTCCACATATTCTTGAAATTTTTATTTTTTGAATATTTTGACTTCAAAAATAAATACATAAACTTAACAAAATCTATTAAAATCACTTTCAGACTTAAAATTCATACAAGCAAAATTCTCTTAAAATTTCTTATCGAATGATAGATAAAATATAGATACCAATTTATAAACTTGAACAAACTGAAGATTTTGTTATTAATTGTTACTTTTTGAATAGAAATTATTTCCAATATCCTTGGAATATTTATTACACTTCTCTATTTTTATTTCTTGAATATTTCGCCTTCAAAAATTAAAATCCTAACTTCGAATAAAATCACTTTCGGACCTAAAAATCATACAAGCAAAACCTATTTAAATTTTTTTTACGAATGAAAAACTTTGACACATGTGCCCATAAATAAATTACATAGAAAAAAATGTCACCCTTGAAGTTTTTTTTTGACCATGAGAAATACACGATAAACTTTTTCAAATGCACCCAGACAGGGATGGCAAAGTAAAGGTCTGGAGAGAATTTTAATATACATTTTGCAAAAAAAAATTTTCTAAATATTTTTTAAATAAAATAGATAGATATGGGAATAATTTATATAATTAATAATTCATATAATTATTTATATAACCAGGAGCAAAGAAATAGATGAATATTATTTAAAAAAAGTGAGTTTGGTAAAAACATAAAAAACATATTAAATAATAATAATTTTTAATATGTTTCAATTCAAACCTATAAATTATTAATTTAATACGCACAAAAAACATAAACCATGAGTAAAATATTTATATTTATGAAAGTCATATTTATAAAATAAAATTGTATATAAAATATATTTTTAAAATAAAATATATTGAGGAGATGTGATAATAAATCCTAATTAAGCTTTATTAATTAGTTTTTTAAAAAAATGTGAAATTTTCCCAAGAAAAAAAAATAATTACTAAACAAAAAAATTAATTAGTGAATAGTCATTGTAAAAATTTTGAAATAAAAATGAGTAAACAAATACATGAATAAATTGCTTGTTTAAATTATTGTACTTGATGAGTATAATTTTTGGAGTAAAACTTTTTTAGGCACTACTAGGGTGTAAATCCGTGCAAGTGCAACGGAAGTGCGTTACGGCTCTCGACATAGACAAATAAACATTTTAAAGTTACATCGTAGTACAAATCTTGATTTGATAAAAAAAGCCTGAATCAGAAGAATATTTTACCCTATTCCTTGAAAATAATAAAACAAATTAAACATTAGTTTCGTGAACTAAACGTAAGTTTATTGATTAGAAATTATTTCTATATTATGCGTAGTTTCTATAAATCTTTGAAGTTATTAAAATGGAAAATATTTTTAGGCAAGGCAGATATTACAGCTGTTCAAAGAATGAGATTATATCGCCAGCGGAAAAGTCAAAAAAATACAAGCAGTCAATGAATGTATGATAATTTTAATTACATGAAGTTCTTCAAACACAATTATTACATAATGAGTGAAATTGTGAAAACAATGATTGTTTAGGCGTCGTTTCACATAATCCATTGTGTGAACGAATATCATAGAATTAATTAATAAGCAATTACTTCATTTTTCTAATGGCGGCTCATTTCTAAATGCTAATTACAATGACAAACCGATCATGTCATATTTGAAGTACGACTTTAATTACATTATTGTTTTTAAATATTATACATATTTTTAATGCTATTATAAATATATAATTTATAATTCATCATTATATAAATGTGTATAATGGTCGACACTAATAAATGTGTGCATCACGAGTGTTACCATCATATTACTAATAAATGATGTATTTATTAGTATCATATGATATTATATGATTATATATATATATATATATATATATATTTAACTTATTATATAGATATATTTTTAACTTAAATGCCATCTTGTACAGTAGCAAATAAGTTTTACTTCAATCGCGTGTGAACTTTACGCGCACTCTTTTTTGCTATTTCAATTATTTCCTTGGCCACCACTGCCTTCGGCCAGCTGTTGTCTGTATTTACTTTATTTGATTTTTTTTATTAGGACCTCGTTTTTGGTTAGTGTTGGTTTCAGTAGTAGTAGCTCGATGCAAAATTTGCTTATGGACCCTAGAGTGCAAAGGGACCCGCATGGTGTAGAAATTGTGTGTGAAATGTCAATCTTGTTTATCCAATCGATAAATACCATCGAATTAGTTTTAATCAAATAATAACGAAAGCACTGATTCAATAGAATTTAAAAATAGGCAAAGGAAGAAAAAATATATTATTTTTGAATGCAACTTTTGTCCACATAAATTACAATCTGAATATTTGTCAATACATTTTTTTAGTTTTTTTTTTACTGATGACTATTATAATGCAACCCAACGGTTGCCCTTACTACTACATACACAAAATTCTAAATTTAAATTTATTTTCTAATTGAAATTATATTTTTAACGTTTCTGCAGTAATTCCCAGAAGTGCTATTTCAACTGCAAATTTATTTATAATTCATGTTTTCAAGTGAAAACGGATATCACTACTGCTTGATATCAGGCTGTACTGGAGATTTGAAGAACTCATAACAGTAATTCAAATGAACGTGAAATTAGTAGTAAAATCAAATGTAAGTTTGACAATTTTTTTTAACACACAAAAATGATAATATTTTATTTCTGGAGCCAAAAATTTTTGGTAAATAGTATATGCATTTTAGTACCTATATGATACTACAAAATAGAGTATTGTACTAACATAAAACTCTTAACATTACATGAAATTAGAAGTTTCTAGGTATGTTTAATTTCTACTTTGCCTAAAAATTGTTATTATTTCAGAATTTCATGTATAAGTAAAAAAAAATTAATAAAGTACTGATTGTCTTTTTATATTTATTAACATCCCGTAGGGTAAGTCATTGTAACCGTCCACAAATTGAAATGGATTTTTTTTTGCATTTCTCAACGTTTTGAAGGTTTCTGAACATTTTGGCATTCCTCAGAAAAAAATGGATGCGTGTGTGTGTTTGTGTGTTTTGTATATCCGCATTTTTTCGTCCACGTTTTCAGGCGCACGGATCAACCGATTTGAATGGTTCAAAAAACATTTGATTCCTATTGATAGGGAGATGTGCTGATTAGTTTTTGGCAAAGGCAGGTCCAGCAGTTACGGAGATAAAGAGCAAAGAGTGCAGATAATACAAATCGAGTTTTTGAGAGAACGGAGTATCTGATTTGAATGGTCTAAAAAACATTCAATTTGTAATGATTGGGAAAAGAGGTGATTAGTTTTTGGTAACAGACAGGTCCCGCCATTTCGAAGATATAGAGCTAAATGTGCAAAAAAATGGCAGTTTTTGAGTGAACTAAGAGTCCGATTTGAATTATTCAAAGAACTTTCTGCTTGTTTCAATAAAATAAAAAAAATAATAAATATACATCTCTTTTCTAGTTCACACATAAAATTATTAATGTTCTATATTAACTTTAATTTTTTTCAACTTTTTAATAAAAGCGAACTGACTAGTAGTAGATATATTAGTAAAGCTTCATGAATTAGTTGTAAAAATTTGAATACAATTTTAGTTTTTTACAGAAAATATTATTAAAGAAAAAACACCAAAGGAACAAAACAATTCTACGTGCAAAAATTCAAGAAACCTGACAAAAGCGCCTTCGACAGATTTAGGCGTTGTTGTCAGATTTCTTGAATTATTGCTATACTTTTTAATTTGTATACATTTTCTAATATGTGACAAAAAACATTATTTTTAAAATATATGTAAAAATGCAAATAATAATTAGGCATATCTAACTTTTAGCAACCTTTTAATGTTTTTCTTAAATGTTTAATTTTGAACGAACAAAGTAATGTTTAATTTTAAACGCTCATTTTGATCATAAATCTGTAAGCATATCAAATTCTAAAGAAACTTCTCTACAGATTGTCTCTCCAAAACTAATTAACAAAAATCTTTATCCAAATTCATTAAATAGCTTTTAAATTTTTTAAAACAGTTCAGCAGTTTTCGAGAAAACATTGATGAACCATTAAAATTTAGCTCACAAACAAAAAAACACATACTACTTCCAATTTTGGTGTCAAACGATTGAGAATGACTTTAAACATCAAGAATACAAAATTAGCAATTCGGATTTTCCTGCAAAAATTAACTTCTCCAAGTTCATAAATGAATCTTTTAATAAATGAAATTTACTTAAAAAGTTATTTATTGTTTATTTTTAATTAAACAAATTGAATATGTAACTAAAATAATACTTTTCAAGATTTTTCAGTAAGTAGCAAATAATAAAAAATAGATATATTGACTGCTGTGGATTGTTATTATAGGGCCATTTTATAAATAAGTTTTATTATAGGGTCAAGTCGTGATATATGTGTGACATAAAAATTGTTTTTTTTTTTTTTTAGAAATTTTGGCTATAAATTTTTTTTTTGAAACATTTGTAACTAAATATTCTGATAAAGGTACCATGAACTTTGTGAAAATTTGTGTTGACGTATTGCAGTTAATTTACTAAATAAATTAATATAAAATCAAAATTATAAAAAAATGATAATTTGGGAAATAGCTCTGGCAAGGCTTAACAATGTTTAGGACATATTTTACCTTAAATAAAGGAATTTTTATGCAACGTGGAAATAAATAAAATATTTTTTCCATCATCCTTGGAATAAAAATATGTTTTCATTCCACAATGTAGCTGCATTCTCTGTATATCTATATATGTATGTATGTATATGCATACGTCGATGATATTTTCCTATAAATATGTATACAGATATGTATAAATATATGTATGATTACACGTATAATAATATATTAATTTATGCAAGTTCTATTAGTTTTAATGAACTGGTTAAACTACACGGCATGTCATAAACACTGCACACGAGCACACAAGGACGAACTAACGATACATTGATGGAAAAAATGGTGAATTAAAGGGCCACATTTGTAAAAAGTCGAAGGAAACATACTATAAGAGTATAATATGATATTATAAGAGTAGTATTTCATAAAAAATAGATAGATATCCCATATAAAATTTGTGAGTTATTTGACAAAAACCAAAAAAAGTCCCAAATTTTCTATTTGTTGCTAAAGAATGAAATATCGAATTCAAAGTCGTTTTATTCAAAACTTTTATATCGGAGTGTATAAAAGTGTTTGCTAGGAAATGTTGTAAATTTTATCTAGTTTTACCCCATCTATCTAAAAAAGTGTGCTCCCGTATAAAATTTGTGAGTAATTTGACAAAAACCAAAAACAAAAATCCCGAATTTTCTATTTATAATCTTGTGCCCCGAGTTTTTCTATTTATCCCGGATTTAGATCTTTTGTCCCGAATGGTCCCGGATTTTCCAAAAGTATAGGTCTAAATTGAACATTTACTCTCATTTGATGATAATATTACAAGATTACAACTACCCATCAAATATTTGAAAAAGTTATTTAAAAAATAGAGCATAAAATAAGTGTTAAGTTTAATTTTCAATCATTAATTTGAAACTGGCCAAAAAAAGGCCAAATTATCAATTTTTTAACAAAAATTCATTATTATTATTATAAATATTAGTTTTTAGTTAGTTTTCTTCGTTTTGAGCACTTTTGTTTAGTTTACGATACCTTAATATAATAATAGCAAAACTTGGTGTGCCTCAAGGATTGATATTAGGACCTCCTACATTTAATATATTGTTATTAAATACATATTTAATATTATAAAAGTGTTATAAAAATAACAAAAAATCAATAAAAATATTCAAAGAAACTACTGAATAAAAATACTTGCATTTAATTAAGCTAATTAATTAAATTAATTAATTAAGCTTGAAAATTGTTAGGGTGAAAATGAAATAATTCAGTATTTTTATTCAGTAGCTTTAAATATTTTTGTCGACTGTTTATTACTTTTTTTAAATAGTATAGGTCTAAATTGAATCTTTACTCTTACTTGATGATAAAATTACAACTACCTATCAAATATTTGAAAATGTTATTTAAAAAATAGAGCATAAAATAAGTGTTAAGTTTAATTTTCAATCATTAATTTGAAACTGGCCAAAAAAAGGCCAAATTATCAATTTTTTAACAAAAATTCATTATTATTATTATAAATATTAGTTTTTAGTTAGTTTTCTTCGTTTTGAGCACTTTTGTTTAGTTTACGATACCTTAATATAATAATAGCAAAACTTGGTGTGCCTCAAGGATTGATATTAGGACCTCCTACATTTAATATATTGTTATTAAATACATATTTAATGTTATAAAAGTGTTATAAAAATAACAAAAAATCAATAAAAACATACTGAATAAAAATAACTTGCATTTAATTAAGCTATGAAAATTGTTTCTAGCTTATATGTTTTTAATTATATTTTTTTATTTAGGGTGAAAATTGAATAATTACTATTTTTATTCAGTAGCTTTAAATATTTTTATCGACTGTTTATTATTTTTTTAAATAGTATAGGTCTAAATTGAATCTCAACTCTTACTTGATGATTAAAATTACAACTACCCATCAAATATTTGAAAATGTTATTTAAAAAATAGAGCATAAAATAAGTGTTAAGTTTAATTTTCAATCATTAATTTGAAACTGGCCAAAAAAAGACCAAATTATCAATTTTTTAACAAAAATTCATTATTATTATTATAAATATTAGTTTTTAGTTAGTTTTCTTCGTTTTGAGCACTTTTGTTTAGTTTACGATACCTTAATATAATAATAGCAAAACTTGGTGTGCCTCAAGGATTGATATTAGGACCTCCTACATTTAATATATTGTTATTAAATACATATTTAATGTTATAAAAGTGTTATAAAAATAACAAAAAATCAATAAAAATATTCAAAGAAACTACTGAATAAAAATACTTGCATTTAATTATGCTATGAAAATTGTTTCTAGCTTATATGTTTATAATTATATTTTTTTATTTAGGGTGAAAATTGAATAATTCAGTATTTTTATTCAGTAGCTTTAAATATTTTTATCGACTGTTTATTATTTTTTTAAATAGTATAGGTCTAAATTGAATCTCAACTCTTACTTGACGATAAAATTACAACTACCCATCAAATATTTGAAAATGTTATTTACAAATAGTATGCTTTTATAAACAGGCAGATTAAAATAGTCTCTCACTTTCATAATGTTGAACTTGAATTTTCTATATTATTTATTTATTTATTAACTTCCCGAAGGAGAAGTTTATGTTTTCATTTATTTATTTATTTACAAGTCGTCGGTATATAATATTTTGCGGATTTAATATAATTTAATTAACTATTATCTATTTTATTACTTACTTATTTATTATTTAATTTATTTACTATAAACTTATTCATATTTAGTTAATTTTATTTAATTTTTTTATTTATTATTTAATTTATTTACTATAAACTTATTTCTATTTAGTTAATTTTAATTATTTTTAAATATTACCAGTTTGATGCAAGTATTTTTTAAAAATTTAATAAGTATTTTACAATATAATTATTTTATTTAACAAAATTGCAGGTTATTTTATGATATTCTAACAAATTTAAGTGTTTTATATTATTGTTATTATTATCATTATTATTATTAAGTATTTTTACAATATAAGTATTTTCTTTTACAAATTTTTAGGAATTTGATGAAAGAAATATTTTGTTTCACATTTTTAAGTGTTTTTAAATTATAAGTTTTTAGCTAACTAATTAAAAAGTATTTTAACAATAACAATCGAAATTAACAAAAATTATGAAAATGAAATTCTTGACTGCCTGGAATAATTGCTATGGTTATGAAGAAAATTGATCAAAATTTTAATGTAATATAAAATATAACATATAACCGAATAATGAAGTTCTTAGTCAGTAATTCTGATGTAAAAATAAATTATACTCATTTAAAGAGACATATTTTTATTGCATTCTTAAATAGTATTTGTTATTTTAAAATCATTTTAATTTTTTTTGCTAAACTCACTAAAAATTACCGTCCCGGTTTTGATAAAATATGGTTGATTTATTTGGTTAAGTTTGGTTGATTTTTGATAAAATATACTTAAAAAAATATGGCCACCTTACTAAGGAATGAAATATCGAATTCAAAGTCGTTTTATTCAAAACATTCGGACATCGGAGTGTATATAACTGTTTACATGGAATCGTAGTAAATTTTATCTAGTTTTTCCCTATAAAACTCAAAAAGAGCGCTTTCATATAAAGTTTGTGAGTTATTTGACAAAAACCGAAATTTCTATTTATTGCTAAAGAAAGAAAAATCAAATTCAAAGTCGTATTATTCAAAACTTTTATATCGGAGTGCATATAAGTGTTTACACGTAAATATAGTAAATTTTATCTAGTTTCTCCTAAGCTAACTAAAAAAAGTGCCTCATGAAGTTTTTGAGTTATTTGACAAAAAGTAAAAAAATGACAGATAATCAAATCAAACAATAATAAACGATCTTGAACATTTACAAATCCAACTAGTTGGTTTGGTATTTAGCCTTGAGGCAAGTTACATGAACTTCCCGATATGTGTAAATATTGACTTAATCAAAAAAAGTGTAATAATACTTCATCAATCCTACTTTAAAAAACGATAATAATTTTAGTAAAGTTTGACGAATTTTTAAAATTAAACTACTTGTCGTAATGCCGTAATATTACAGTAAGTTCTATAAGACCATGATGTATATCGCCAAAAAAAAGTTCCATGAAAATCGGCTTAAATTTTTTTTTCAACAGTTCATTACAAGAAAACGGCTCGGTAGATTTTCACCTAAACTAATCAGTATCATTCTCAACTAATATCTTTCGAACAGTTTTTGATTTTTAAAATCGGTTCGGTAGTATGATTAATATGTGGACGAAAATTTAACACTTTTTTCAACAGTTAATTACAAGAAAACGGCTCGGTAGATTTTCACCTAAAATTAATCAGTACCATTCCCAACTAATATCTTTCGAACAGTTTTTGATTTTTAAATCGGTTCAGTAGGATGAGCTTAAATGTGGACGAAAATTTAACACTTTTTTTCAACAGTTAATTACAAGAAAACGGCTCGGTAGATTTTCACCTAAAATTAATCAGTACCATTCCCAACTAATATCTTTCGAACAGTTTTTGATTTTTTAAAATCGGTTCGGTAGGATGAGCTTAAATATGGACGAAAAGTTTAACACTTTTTTTTAAATTGAAAAGAAACGGCTTGGCAGATCGTTGCACAAAACTGACAAACGATAGTCCTCACCGAAATACATCAAATGGCTTTTAAATTTCTGAAATCGGTTCAGGCGTTTTTGAGAAAACGTCGATCAAAAGTCTAATTTTGACAAATGTCAAAAAAACTATACCAATTTTGCAAACTTTGACGAATTTTTAAAGCTAAACGAGTTGTCGTAGGGCCGTAATATTTTAGTATGACCTAGAAAACTATGGTATCTAACGTCAAAAAAAAAATCATAAAAATCGTCGAAATTTTTTTTTTAAAACGTTATTACAAGAAAACGGCTCGGCCGATCTTTACCAAAAACTAATCAGCACGATTCCCAACCAATATCTATCGAATGGTTTTTGAATTTTCAGAATCGATTTAGAATTGCGGGCTAAAACGTGGGCGAAAAATTTTCACTTTTCTGCAATTTACAACGAAACGGCCCGGTCTGATCGCCGCACAAAACTCAGAGACGATAGTCCTCATCGAGATACATCGAATGGCTTTTAAATTTTTAAAATCGGTCCAGTCTTTTTGAGAAAACGTCGATTTACGGCAAAAAATCTGTCACATACACACACACACACACACATACACACACACACACATACTTTTCCAAATTTGGTCTCATTCGATTCAGAATGGCTTGAAACGTCGAGAAAACATAAAATTAGCGAATCGGATTTTTTGATGAAAACATAAACTTCTCCTTCGGGAAGTTAAAAAATATATGCAGAGCGACCGTTACATTCCTTCTTAAACAAAATGTCACAAAATTAAGAATTATAATCAAAAAATATAGTAAAATACATTGATTGTTCTAATATGAGCAAATATATTGAATGAATAATTAACAAAATCAATAAAAATAGAAAATTTGCATATTGTTCTAAAGTTCCTATTTATTTGGCTGAGAAAATTGATCGATTTTCAAGATTTTTAGAATTTTAGCTAAAAATAATAATGTTTAATTCGTATTGCAAGCTAGTAAACGTATTTGAGTGAATTATTTGTATTGCGTGATTAATTTGATAAATTTATAGTTCATAATCATTATTTATTGAAACAAGTGTGTTCACATATAATTTTTTGAGTTATTTGACAAAAACCAAAAAATGTCCCGAATTTTCTATTTATTGCTAAACAATGAAATATCAAATTCAAAGTCGTTTTATTCAAAACTTTTATATCGGAGAGTATATAACTGTTGGCATGTAAATGTAGTAAATTTTATCTAGTTTTACCCTATCTAACTTAAAAGGAGTGCTTTCATATAAAGTTTGTGAGTAATTTGACAAAAACCAAATCCCGTACTTTCTATTTATTGCTAAAGAATTAAAAATCAAATTCAAAGTCGTTTTATTCAAAACTTTTATATCGGACTGTATATGAAGTATATGTTTACATAAAATTGCAGTAAATTTTATCTAGTTTACCCTATTGAACTGAAAAAGAGATCTTTCATATAAAGTTTGTGAGTTATTTGACAAAACCAGTCCCGAATTTTTATTTATTGCTAAAGAATAAAAAATCGATTCAAAGTCGTTTTATTCAAAACTTTTATATCGGAGTGTATATAACTGTTGACATTCAAATGTTGCAAATTTTATCTAGTTTTTTCCTATTTAACTAAAAAAGAGTGCTTTCATATAAAATTTGTGAGTTATTTGATAAAAACCAAAAAAAAAAATGTCCCGAATTTTCTATTTGTTGCTAACTAAGTTCCAGCAATTTGCTAAGGCTCGCTCGATGCCATGCACCACTAGTTTTATATATAATTTATTGATAAATTTCATGTAATTTTCACCTTGGCCATCAATGATCATCATTGTGAACATTGGGCTTACGAAGGCTTAGGAAGCATTAGAAATATCAGATAGACAGCAAAGAGCCATTTCATACATGGACATGGCCACCAGCTGATTTATAATTTTTAATTTAACATAACACACGTATTATGTATATATATATATATATATATATATATATATATATATACTAGATGGCCCGACCGACGTGTCCTGTACCCACGTCTACAGTTCAAAAGTTCCAAATTGTTTAATAACCTATCCCATACTTTTAATATACTATTTGATGTCCTGCCTTTGTGATTCATTTATGGTCTTAGCATAAGTAGTATAAAAAATTCAGAAAAAAATAATATAGTACCTGCCTAAAAGAACTATATCACACTTGATTTTACCACACCAATATAATTGCTTCAATAATTTAGTCTACAATTTTCATAATCTCGTATTAGTTGCTTCTTGGCAATTATAATTTCTAAAGTACATTTTTCTTACTAATAATTAATAAACATTATGTTTATGTTCAAATCTTAGGTGAATTAATTTGTAAAAATCTAGTTCATATGTGTAACTATTCAATCTTGCTAAATATTCCATATCCAATGCCAAACAAATGAATTTTTGACACACGAAACAAAATTCTAAATCATTTTTTAATAAGTAGAAATATTTTTTTGCATTGTTAAATAATTAAAGTAAACCATAATGCCCTCTCAAAGTAGACTGATTTTGAACATTTGAAATTCATTGTTTGTCAAATAGTTTTAAATATAGAAAACTTGAAGCAATTATGTCATTATTTTTGACTGTTGTTACTGCGATTACGGATCCAAAGATTAAATGAGCATAATTAATAAAAACATACCGAAAAATTGTCACAAATGCACCAAAGCTCTAGGTTGCAGTTAAAAGTTCAT
>NW_020539727.1:13650318-13682603 GCF_003426905.1 Ctenocephalides felis | reverse complement strand
TATAATTCATATAATTATTTATAGAACCAGGAGCAAAGAAATAGATAAATATTATTTAAAAAAAGTGAGTTTGGTAAAAACATAAAAAACATATTAAATAATAATAATTTTTAATATGTTTCAATTCAAACCTATAAATTATTAATTTAATACGCACAAAAAACATAAACCATGAGTAAAATATTTATATTTATGAAAGTCATATTTATAAAATAAAATTGTATATAAAATATATTTTAAAATAAAATATATACTTGAGGAGATGTGATAATAAATCCTAATTAAGCTTTATTAATTAGTTTTTTAAAAAAATGTGAAATTTTCCCAAGAAAAAAAATAATTACTAAACAAAAAAATTAATTAGTGAATAGTCATTGTAAAAATTTTGAAATAAAAATGAGTAAACAAATACATGAATAAATTGCTTGTTTAAATTATTGTACTTGATGAGTATAATTTTTGGAGTAAAACTTTTTTAGGCACTACTAGGGTGTAAATCCGTGCAAGTGCAACGGAAGTGCGTTACGGCTCTCGACATAGACAAATAAACATTTAAAGTTACATCGTAGTACAAATCTTGATTTGATAAAAAAAGCCTGAATCAGAAGAATATTTTCCCTATTCCTTGAAAATAATAAAACAAATTAACATTAGTTTCGTGAACTAAACGTAAGTTATTGATTAGAAATTATTTCTATATTATGCGTAGTTTCTATAAATCTTTGAAGTTATTAAAATGGAAAATATTTTTAGGCAAGGCAGATATTACAGCTGTTCAAAGAATGAGATTATATCGCCAGCGGAAAAGTCAAAAAAATACAAGCAGTCAATGAATGTATGTTAATTTTAATTACATGAAGTTCTTCAAACACAATTATTACATAATGAGTGAAATTGTGAAAACAATGATTGTTTAGGCGTCGTTTCACATAATCCATTGTGTGAACGAATATCATAGAATTAATTAATAAGCAATTACTTCATTTTTCTAATGGCGGCTCATTTCTAAATGCTAATTACAATGACAAACCGATCATGTCATATTTGAAGTACGACTTTAATTACATTATTGTTTTTAAATATTATACATATTTTTAATGCTATTATAAATATATAATTTATAATTCATCATTATATAAATGTGTATAATGGTCGACACTAATAAATGTGTGCATCACGAGTGTTACCATCATATTACTAATAAATGATGTATTTATTAGTATCATATGATATTATATGATTATATATAATATATATATATATATATTAACTTATTATATAGATATATTTTAACTTAAATGCCATCTTGTACAGTAGCAAATAAGTTTTACTTCAATCGCGTGTGAACTTTACGCGCACTCTTTTTTGCTATTTCAATTATTTCCTTGGCCACCACTGCCTTCGGCCAGCTGTTGTCTGTATTTACTTTATTTGATTTTTTTATTAGGACCTCGTTTTTGGTTAGTGTTGGTTTCAGTAGTAGTAGCTCGATGCAAAATTTGCTTATGGACCCTAGAGTGCAAAGGGACCCGCATGGTGTAGAAATTGTGTGTGAAATGTCAATCTTGTTTATCCAATCGATAAATACCATCGAATTAGTTTTAATCAAATAATAACGAAAGCACTGATTCAATAGAATTTAAAAATAGGCAAAGGAAGAAAAAATATATTATTTTTGAATGCAACTTTTGTCCACATAAATTACAATCTGAATATTTGTCAATACATTTTTTTAGTTTTTTTTACTGATGACTATTATAATGCAACCCAACGGTTGCCCTTACTACTACATACACAAAATTCTAAATTTAAATTTATTTTCTAATTGAAATTATATTTTTAACGTTTCTGCAGTAATTCCCAGAAGTGCTATTTCAACTGCAAATTTATTTATAATTCATGTTTTCAAGTGAAAACGGATATCACTACTGCTTGATATCAGGCTGTACTGGAGATTTGAAGAACTCATAACAGTAATTCAAATGAACGTGAAATTAGTAGTAAAATCAAATGTAAGTTTGACAATTTTTTTTAACACACAAAAATGATAATATTTTATTTCTGGAGCCAAAAATTTTGGTAAATAGTATATGCATTTTAGTACCTATATGATACTACAAAATAGAGTATTGTACTAACATAAAACTCTTAACATTACATGAAATTAGAAGTTTCTAGGTATGTTTAATTTCTACTTTGCCTAAAAATTGTTATTATTTCAGAATTTCATGTATAAGTAAAAAAAAATTAATAAAGTACTGATTGTCTTTTTATATTTATTAACATCCCGTAGGGTAAGTCATTGTAACCGTCCACAAATTGAAATGGATTTTTTTTGCATTTCTCAACGTTTGAAGGTTTCTGAACATTTTGGCATTCCTCAGAAAAAAATGGATGCGTGTGTGTGTTTGTGTGTTTTGTATATCCGCATTTTTTCGTCCACGTTTTCAGGCGCACGGATCAACCGATTTGAATGGTTCAAAAAACATTCGATTCCTATTGATAGGGAGATGCGCTGATTAGTTTTTTGCAAAGGCAGGTCCAGAAATTACGGAGATAAAGAGCAAAGAGTGCAGGAAATACAAATAGAGTTTTTGAGAGAACGGAGTATCTGATTTGAATGGTCTAAAAAACATTCAATTTGTAATGATTGGGAAAAGAGGTGATTAGTTTTTGGTAAAGACAGGTCCCGCCATTTCGAAGATATAGAGCTAAATGTGCAAAAAAATGGCAGTTTTTGAGTGAACTAAGAGTCCGATTTGAATTATTCAAAGAACTTTCTGCTTGTTTCAATAAAATAAAAAAATAATAAATATACATCTCTTTTCTAGTTCACACATAAAATTATTAATGTTCTATATTAACTTTAATTTTTTTCAACTTTTTAATAAAAGCGAACTGACTAGTAGAGATATAGTAAAGCTTCATGAATTAGTTGTAAAATTTGAATACAATTTTAGTTTTTTACAGAAAATATTATTAAAGAAAAAACACCAAAGGAACAAAACAATTCTACGTGCAAAAATTCAAGAAACCTGACAAAAGCGCCTTCGACAGATTTAGGCGTTGTTGTCAGATTTCTTGAATTATTGCTATACTTTTTAATTTGTATACATTTTCTAATATGTGACAAAAAACATTATTTTTAAAATATATGTAAAAATGCAAATAATAATTAGGCATATCTAACTTTTAGCAACCTTTTAATGTTTTTCTTAAATGTTTAATTTTGAACGAACAAAGTAATGTTTAATTTTAAACGCTCATTTTGATCATAAATCTGTAAGCATATCAAATTCTAAAGAAACTTCTCTACAGATTGTCTCTCCAAAACTAATTAACAGAAATCTTTATCCAGATTCCTTAAATAGCTTTTAAATTTTTGAAAACAATTTAGCTGTTTTTTGAGAAAAAATCAATAAACCATCAAAATTTAGCTCACAAACACAGAAACACATATTTCTTCCAATTTTGGTGTCAAACGATTGAGAATGACTTGAAACATCAAGAAAACTAAATTAGCAAGTCGGGTTTTCTGGCAAAAATTAACTTCTCCAAGTTCATAAATGAATCTTTTAATGAATGAAATTTACTTAAAAAGTTATTTATCGTTTATTTTTAATTAAACAAATTAAATATGTAACTAAAATAATACTTTTCAAGATTTTTCAGTAAGTAGCAAATAGTAAAAAATAGATATATTGACCACTGGCTGAGGATTGTTATTATAGGGCCATTTTATAAATAAGTTTTATTATAGGGTCAAGTCGTGATATATGTGTGACATAAAAATTGTTTTTTTTTTTTTTTAGAAATTTTGGCTATAAATTTTTTTTTTGAAACATTTGTAACTAAATATTCTGATAAAGGTACCATGAACTTTGTGAAAATTTGTGTTGACGTATTGCAGTTAATTTACTAAATAAATTAATATAAAATCAAAATTATAAAAAAATGATAATTTGGGAAATAGCTCTGGCAAGGCTTAACAATGTTTAGGACATATTTTACCTTAAATAAAGGAATTTTTATGCAACGTGGAAATAAATAAAATATTTTTTCATCATCCTTGGAATAAAAATATGTTTTCATTCCACAATGTAGCTGCATTCTCTGTATATCTATATATGTATGTATGTATATGCATACGTCGATGATATTTTCCTATAAATATGTATACAGATATGTATAAATATATGTATGATTACACGTATAATAATATATTAATTTATGCAAGTTCTATTAGTTTTAATGAACTGGTTAAACTACACGGCATGTCATAAACACTGCACACGAGCACACAAGGACGAACTAACGATACATTGATGGAAAAAATGGTGAATTAAAGGGCCACATTTGTAAAAAGTCGAAGGAAACATACTATAAGAGTATAATATGATATTATAAGAGTAGTATTTCATAAAAAATAGATAGATATCCCATATAAAATTTGTGAGTTATTTGACAAAAACCAAAAAAAGTCCCAAATTTTCTATTTGTTGCTAAAGAATGAAATATCGAATTCAAAGTCGTTTTATTCAAAACTTTTATATCGGAGTGTATAAAAGTGTTTGCTAGGAAATGTTGTAAATTTTATCTAGTTTTACCCCATCTATCTAAAAAAGTGTGCTCCCGTATAAAATTTGTGAGTAATTTGACAAAAACCAAAAACAAAAATCCCGAATTTTCTATTTATAATCTTGTGCCCCGAGTTTTTCTATTTATCCCGGATTTAGATCTTTTGTCCCGAATGGTCCCGGATTTTCCAAAAGTATAGGTCTAAATTGAACATTTACTCTCATTTGATGATAATATTACAAGATTACAACTACCCATCAAATATTTGAAAAAGTTATTTAAAAAATAGAGCATAAAATAAGTGTTAAGTTTAATTTTCAATCATTAATTTGAAACTGGCCAAAAAAAGGCCAAATTATCAATTTTTTAACAAAAATTCATTATTATTATTATAAATATTAGTTTTTAGTTAGTTTTCTTCGTTTTGAGCACTTTTGTTTAGTTTACGATACCTTAATATAATAATAGCAAAACTTGGTGTGCCTCAAGGATTGATATTAGGACCTCCTACATTTAATATATTGTTATTAAATACATATTTAATATTATAAAAGTGTTATAAAAATAACAAAAAATCAATAAAAATATTCAAAGAAACTACTGAATAAAAATACTTGCATTTAATTAAGCTAATTAATTAAATTAATTAATTAAGCTTGAAAATTGTTAGGGTGAAAATGAAATAATTCAGTATTTTATTCAGTAGCTTTAAATATTTTTGTCGACTGTTTATTACTTTTTTTAAATAGTATAGGTCTAAATTGAATCTTTACTCTTACTTGATGATAAAATTACAACTACCTATCAAATATTTGAAAATGTTATTTAAAAAATAGAGCATAAAATAAGTGTTAAGTTTAATTTTCAATCATTAATTTGAAACTGGCCAAAAAAAAGACCAAATTATCAATTTTTTAACAAAAATTCATTATTATTATTATAAATATTAGTTTTTAGTTAGTTTTCTTCGTTTTGAGCACTTTTGTTTAGTTTACGATACCTTAATATAATAATAGCAAAACTTGGTGTGCCTCAAGGATTGATATTAGGACCTCCTACATTTAATATATTGTTATTAAATACATATTTAATGTTATAAAAGTGTTATAAAAATAACAAAAAATCAATAAAAACATACTGAATAAAAATAACTTGCATTTAATTAAGCTATGAAAATTGTTTCTAGCTTATATGTTTTTAATTATATTTTTTTATTTAGGGTGAAAATTGAATAATTTACTATTTTTATTCAGTAGCTTTAAATATTTTTATCGACTGTTTATTATTTTTTTTAAATAGTATAGGTCTAAATTGAATCTCAACTCTTACTTGATGATTAAATTACAACTACCCATCAAATATTTGAAAATGTTATTTAAAAAATAGAGCATAAAATAAGTGTTAAGTTTAATTTTCAATCATTAATTTGAAACTGGCCAAAAAAAGACCAAATTATCAATTTTTTAACAAAAATTCATTATTATTATTATAAATATTAGTTTTTAGTTAGTTTTCTTCGTTTTGAGCACTTTTGTTTAGTTTACGATACCTTAATATAATAATAGCAAAACTTGGTGTGCCTCAAGGATTGATATTAGGACCTCCTACATTTAATATATTGTTATTAAATACATATTTAATGTTATAAAAGTGTTATAAAAATAACAAAAAATCAATAAAAATATTCAAAGAAACTACTGAATAAAAATACTTGCATTTAATTATGCTATGAAAATTGTTTCTAGCTTATATGTTTATAATTATATTTTTTTATTTAGGGTGAAAATTGAATAATTCAGTATTTTTATTCAGTAGCTTTAAATATTTTTATCGACTGTTTATTATTTTTTTAAATAGTATAGGTCTAAATTGAATCTCAACTCTTACTTGACGATAAAATTACAACTACCCATCAAATATTTGAAAATGTTATTTACAAATAGTATGCTTTTATAAACAGGCAGATTAAAATAGTCTCTCACTTTCATAATGTTGAACTTGAATTTTCTATATTATTTATTTATTTATTAACTTCCCGAAGGAGAAGTTTATGTTTTCATTTATTTATTTATTTTACAAGTCGTCGGTATAATAATATTTTGCGGATTTAATATAATTTAATTAACTATTATCTATTTTATTACTTACTTATTTATTATTTAATTTATTTACTATAAACTTATTCATATTTAGTTAATTTTATTTAATTTTTTTATTTATTATTTAATTTATTTACTATAAACTTATTTCTATTTAGTTAATTTTAATTATTTTTAAATATTACCAGTTTGATGCAAGTATTTTTTAAAAATTTAATAAGTATTTTACAATATAATTATTTTATTTAACAAAATTGCAGGTTATTTTATGATATTCTAACAAATTTAAGTGTTTTATATTATTGTTATTATTATCATTATTATTATTAAGTATTTTTACAATATAAGTATTTTCTTTTACAAATTTTTAGGAATTTGATGAAAGAAATATTTTGTTTCACATTTTTAAGTGTTTTTAAATTATAAGTTTTTAGCTAACTAATTAAAAAGTATTTTAACAATAACAATCGAAATTAACAAAAATTATGAAAATGAAATTCTTGACTGCCTGGAATAATTGCTATGGTTATGAAGAAAATTGATCAAAATTTTAATATAAGTTTGAAATCTGAAAAAACATACATATTCAAAAATGTAATATAAAATATAACATATAACCGAATAATGAAGTTCTTAGTCAGTAATTCTGATGTAAAAATAAATTATACTCATTTAAAGAGACATATTTTTATTGCATTCTTAAATAGTATTTGTTATTTTAAAATCATTTTAATTTTTTTTGCTAAACTCACTAAAAATTACCGTCCCGGTTTTGATAAAATATGGTTGATTTATTTGGTTAAGTTTGGTTGATTTTTGATAAAATATACTTAAAAAAATATGGCCACCTTACTAAGGAATGAAATATCGAATTCAAAGTCGTTTTATTCAAAACATTCGGACATCGGAGTGTATATAACTGTTTACATGGAATCGTAGTAAATTTTATCTAGTTTTTCCCTATAAAACTCAAAAAGAGCGCTTTCATATAAAGTTTGTGAGTTATTTGACAAAAACCGAAATTTCTATTTATTGCTAAAGAAAGAAAAATCAAATTCAAAGTCGTATTATTCAAAACTTTTATATCGGAGTGCATATAAGTGTTTACACGTAAATATAGTAAATTTTATCTAGTTTCTCCTAAGCTAACTAAAAAAAGTGCCTCATGAAGTTTTTGAGTTATTTGACAAAAAGTAAAAAAATGACAGATAATCAAATCAAACAATAATAAACGATCTTGAACATTTACAAATCCAACTAGTTGGTTTGGTATTTAGCCTTGAGGCAAGTTACATGAACTTCCCGATATGTGTAAATAATTGACTTAATCAAAAAAAGTGTAAATAATATACTTCATCAATCCTACTTTAAAAAACGATAATAATTTTAGTAAAGTTTGACGAATTTTTAAAATTAAACTACTTGTCGTAATGCCGTAATATTACAGTAAGTTCTATAAGACCATGATGTATATCGCCAAAAAAAAGTTCCATGAAAATCGGCTTAAATTTTTTTTTCAACAGTTCATTACAAGAAAACGGCTCGGTAGATTTTCACCTAAAACTAATCAGTATCATTCCCAACTAATATCTTTTGAACAGTTTTTGATTTTTAAAATCGGTTCGGTAGAATGAGCTTAAATGTGGACGAAAATTTAACACTTTTTTCAACAGTTAATTACAAGAAAACGGCTCGGTAGATTTTCACCTAAAATTAATCAGTACCATTCCCAACTAATATCTTTCGAACAGTTTTTGATTTTTTTAAATCGGTTCAGTAGGATGAGCTTAAATGTGGACGAAAATTTAACACTTTTTTTCAACAGTTAATTACAAGAAAACGGCTCGGTAGATTTTCACCTAAAATTAATCAGTACCATTCCCAACTAATATCTTTCGAACAGTTTTTGATTTTTTAAAATCGGTTCGGTAGGATGAGCTTAAATATGGACGAAAAGTTTAACACTTTTTTTTAAATTGAAAAGAAACGGCTTGGCAGATCGTTGCACAAAACTGACAAACGATAGTCCTCACCGAAATACATCAAATGGCTTTTAAATTTCTGAAATCGGTTCAGGCGTTTTTGAGAAAACGTCGATCAAAAGTCTAATTTTGACAAATGTCAAAAAAACTATACCAATTTTTGCAAACTTTGACGAATTTTTAAAGCTAAACGAGTTGTCGTAGGGCCGTAATATTTTAGTATGACCTAGAAAACTATGGTATCTAACGTCAAAAAAAAAATCATAAAAATCGTCGAAATTTTTTTTTTTAAAACGTTATTACAAGAAAACGGCTCGGCCGATCTTTACCAAAAACTAATCAGCACGATTCCCAACCAATATCTATCGAATGGTTTTTGAATTTTCAGAATCGATTTAGAATTGCGGGCTAAAACGTGGGCGAAAAATTTTTCACTTTTCTGCAATTTACAACGAAACGGCCCGGCTGATCGCCGCACAAAACTCAGAGACGATAGTCCTCATCGAGATACATCGAATGGCTTTTAAATTTTTAAAATCGGTCCAGTCATTTTTGAGAAAACGTCGATTTACGGCAAAAAATCTGTTCACATACACACACACACACACACACATACACACACACACACATACTTTTCCAAATTTGGTCTCATTCGATTCAGAATGGCTTGAAACGTCGAGAAAACATAAAATTAGCGAATCGGATTTTTTGATGAAAACATAAACTTCTCCTTCGGGAAGTTAAAAATATATGCAGAGCGACCGTTACATTCCTTCTTAAACAAAATGTCACAAAATTAAGAATTATAATCAAAAAATATAGTAAAATACATTGATTGTTCTAATATGAGCAAATATATTGAATGAATAATTAACAAAATCAATAAAAATAGAAAATTTGCATATTGTTCTAAAGTTCCTATTTATTTGGCTGAGAAAATTGATCGATTTTCAAAGATTTTTTAGAATTTTAGCTAAAAATAATAATGTTTAATTCGTATTGCAAGCTAGTAAACGTATTTGAGTGAATTATTTGTATTGCGTGATTAATTTGATAAATTTATAGTTCATAATCATTATTTATTGAAACAAGTGTGTTCACATATAAATTTTTTGAGTTATTTGACAAAAACCAAAAAAATGTCCCGAATTTTCTATTTATTGCTAAACAATGAAATATCAAATTCAAAGTCGTTTTATTCAAAACTTTTATATCGGAGAGTATATAACTGTTGGCATGTAAATGTAGTAAATTTTATCTAGTTTTACCCTATCTAACTTAAAAGGAGTGCTTTCATATAAAGTTTGTGAGTAATTTGACAAAAACCAAATCCCGTACTTTCTATTTATTGCTAAAGAATTAAAAATCAAATTCAAAGTCGTTTTATTCAAAACTTTTATATCGGACTGTATATGAAGTATATGTTTACATAAAATTGCAGTAAATTTTATCTAGTTTTACCCTATTGAACTGAAAAAGAGATCTTTCATATAAAGTTTGTGAGTTATTTGACAAAAACCAGTCCCGAATTTTCTATTTATTGCTAAAGAATAAAAAATCGAATTCAAAGTCGTTTTATTCAAAACTTTTATATCGGAGTGTATATAACTGTTGACATTCAAATGTTGCAAATTTTATCTAGTTTTTTCCTATTTAACTAAAAAAGAGTGCTTTCATATAAAATTTGTGAGTTATTTGATAAAAACCAAAAAAAAAAATGTCCCGAATTTTCTATTTGTTGCTAACTAAGTTCCAGCAATTTGCTTAAGGCTCGATGCCATGCACCACTAGTTTTATATATAATTTATTGATAAATTTCATGTAATTTTCACCTTGGCCATCAATGATCATCATTGTGAACATTGGGCTTACGAAGGCTTAGGAAGCATTAGAAATATCAGATAGACAGCCAAGAAGCCATTTCATACATGGACATGGCCACCAGCTGATTTATAATAGTTTTACATAATATACACAGTATTATGTATATATATATATATATATATATATATATATATATATACTAGATGGCCCGACCGACGTTGTCCTGTACCCACGTCTACAGTTCAAAAGTTCCAAATTGTTTAATAACCTATCCCATACTTTTTAATATACTATTTGATGTCCTGCCTTTGTGATTCATTTATGGTCTTAGCATAAGCAGTATAAAAAATTCAGAAAAAAATAATATAGTACCTGCCCTAAAAGAACTATATCACACTTGATTTTACCACACAATATAATTGCTTCAATAATTTAGTCTACAATTTTCATAATCTCGTATTAGTTGCTTCTTGGCAATTATAATTTCTAAAGTACATTTTTCTTACTAATAATTTAATAAACATTATTGTTTATGTTCAAATCTTAGGTGAATTAATTTGTAAAATCTAGTTCATATGTGTACTATTCAATCTTGCTAAATATTCCATATCCAATGCCAAACAAATGAATTTTTGACACACGAAACAAAATTCTAAATCATTTTTTTAATAAGTAGAAATATTTTTTTGCATTGTTAAATAATTTAAAGTAAACCATAATGGCCTCTCAAAGTAGACTGATTTTGAACATTTGAAATTCATTGTTTGTCAAATAGTTTTAAATATAGAAAACTTGAAGCAATTATGTCATTATTTTTGACTGTTGTTACTTGCGATTACGGATCCAAAGATTAAATGAGCATAATTAATAAAAATTACCGAAAAATTGTCACAAATGCACCAAAGCTCTAGGTTGCAGTTAAAAGTTCATAATTTACAAAGATAAGATTAACTAGCTGTAAGTGGAATTCTGTCTTGAGGCAATTATGGCATCGTGCCTTAAGGCAAATTGCTGGAACTTCCCGTACCGTAACAAAATGTTCGTGGAATACTGAAAAAAAAGTTGATACAAATTTTTTTTTCCAAAATCAATTATTTTGTTAAGACAAGCAGAAAGGTCTTTGAATTATTTAAATTGGACGCTTAGTTCTCTCTCAAAAACTGCATTTTTTACATATTTAGCTCCGTATCTTCAAAATGGCTGGGCCTGCCTTTGCCAAAAACTAATAAACACTTCTCCCAATCATTACTAATTGAATGTTTTTTAGAACATTCAAATCGGATACTCCGTTCTCTCAAAAAGTCGATTTCTATTTTCTGCACTCTTTGCTCCGTATCTCCGAAACGGCTGGACCTGCCTTTGCCAAAAACTAATCAGCACTTCTCCCTATCATTAGGAATCGAATGTTGTTTTAACCATTCAAATCGGTTGATCCTTGCGCTCGAAACGTGACTGGAAATTTGTATCCATACATACATACACACATACACCCACACACATCCATTTTTTCTGAAGTATGCCAAAACGTTCAGAAACCTTCAAAACGTCGAGAAATGTAAAAATTTTCAATTCCGATTTTCGGCCCATTACAATAACTTACCCTACGAAAAGTTAAAAAAAAAATCCTGACGGTCCACATTAATTATTACGCCGTTTCAGCTTGACGTTGAGTTCTGGGACACCCTGTATATGAGCCAGTATTTTTATTAATTACTGTGGTCTTAGAAATGTCACTTGTGATTACGGATACAAAGTTTAAATGAATATAATTAATAAAAATTAATCGTCCACACTATCACGTTGAGTTCTGGGACACTCCGTACATAAGCTAATACTTTTAAGGTTTGATTTGTGTAAAAATGGTTTTTTACCAAAATACCAAACCTAGATCTTACTTTCCTATCAATCCAATAATTAAAACAAATTTAATAAAAAAATGACTTTACTATATTAGCAAACGTTTCGAGTTTTGGTTTGACCCATCTTCTTCAGTGCTATATTAAAAAGTTACAAAAATATAATTACAAATATGAATAATAGCATAAATCTAAACAAAATGACAATAAATTGTTACCAAAAAATGGTTAAAAAATTGTTTTTGTTAAAAAATTATCATTTTCTTTAGAATAAGTGGAAATATATTGTATTGTTGAATAATTTAGTGAAGTAAACCAAAAGCGACATACTTAAGTTCAAAAAAATAATGTAAATGCAATTTTGGACTTATTGTGTTATTTTTTAAACTGAATTATATAATTTCATCTGCCAAATAAACACTGTTGACTGTATCTTATATTATTTTAATTTTTGGCACATCTCAGATGATTTTGGCAATAATAATGTAGACATTACATTTTTCTTGTATATTATATTCTAATATCATCTAGGCTCATAATTTCAGCTGAATTCAAATTTCAAGTGAATTGACATTTTAGCAAATGTTTTCAATGTCAAACAATGATAAGTGGTTGTTTGTAATTCTTGCTATTTATTTCGACAATATTACTATAGTTTCATCGTTTATTGAATCTTACAAATTTCCTTTGACAAACTCTAGAAAGAATTATCAAAATCCGAATAACCATTTAGGAGAAGTATCAAATCCGTACAAAAGAATTTTTTATATAAGATATATATATATATATATATATATATATATATATATATATATATATCTAATAAATTATTTAGCAACCAATGTATTTGAATAAAATAAATGTATTTAAAACTGTACAGTATAGAGAACAAAATGTTTTTCTACAAAATATACAAAAGTGTACTTACTGTGCATAATTCCACTCACACCTAGTTCAAAATCAGTTTGACATTTTTTCAGTATGATATTAACCAATTCGATGCTAAAGTAAAAATTAGGCAAAACCAAGTATAACATTTTTTTTCTGTGATTACAATCTCGATGTTGAAAATTATTTCTAACGGGTCTCGCGAGTTTTTTCGTAATTTATTTGATTTGAGACTAACAAATTATTTAGAAAGAAAAAAAACTGAATTATTTATATAATTTTCGTTATGGTTTTTAATCTTATAATCATTTCAGCATGACGTTGCCCGGTCTCACTTTATGCACATCCGACTACAAACTAATAAAAATTAACATACCCACATTATTTAGTTCGAAATGATCGAGTGGATGAATAGAAAAAAATATTATAAAAATTTTCTATTATGAAAATATTTTTTTTATTCAGACATCTATCTAATTAATGAACAAAACTAAAAGTAAGCGCCTTTTTCCCTTAAATTGACAATCTTATATATAAAATTCTTCGTACGGCTTCATGATTTGATACTTCTCCTAAACGGTTATTCGGATTTTAACAATTCTTTTTAGAGTTTGTCAAAGGAAAATTTTAAGATTTAATGAACGATAAAACGTTAGTGATATTGTAGAAATGAATGACAAAAATTACAAAAAATCACTTATCATTGTTTGACATTGAAAACATTTGCTACAAATGCCGATTCACTTGAAAATTGAATTTAGGTGAAATCATGAGCCTAGATAATAATAGAATATAGTATACAGAAAAATTGTAATGTTTACATTATTATTGCCGAAAAGCAGCTGAGATGTGCCAGAAATTTAAATAATATAAGATGCAGTCAACAGTACATTTTGGCAGATGAAATTATATAATTCAGTTTAATAAATAACGCAATAAGTTCAAAATTGCATATACATTATTTTTGTAAACTTACGCATGTCGCATTCCGGTTTACTTTACTAAATTATTTAATACAAAAAAATATTTCCACTTATTGAAAAAATGATTTAGAATTTTGTTTCATGTGTCAAAAATTCATTTGTTTGTCATTGGATATGGAAAATTTAGCAAGTTGATCTTAGATTAGAATAGTGCACATATGAACTAGATTTTACAAATTGATTCACCTAAGATTTGAACATAGACAATAATGTTTATTAAATTATTAGTAAGAAAAATGTACTTTATAAATTATAATTGCCAAAAAGCAACTAATATATCGTACGAGATTATGAAAATTATAGACTAAATTATTGAAGCAATTATGTTGTGTGGTAAAATCAAGTGTGATATTGTTCTTTTTATTGCAGATACTATATTATTTTTTCAGAATTTCTTATACTGCATACGATAAGACCATAAATAAATCACAAAGGCAAGACATCAAATAGGATATTAAAAGCATAGGATAGGATATTAAAATTTTTGAACTTTTGAATTGTAGGCGTGGGTATAGGACAACGTCTGCCGGGTCATCTAGTATATATATGTATATATATATATATATATATATATATATATATATGTGTATAAATATATGTATATATAATATTTAATGATTTTATTAAATTTTTTTTCCTCATATATTTTTTCCTCAAGTATATGGAGTCTGCGTTTTAATACGAAGAACATATAAGACGAGAGTTGTTAATGTGTGGATTCGTTTTTTATTTTTCAAAAATGTCTAAATGTTCTAATTAAGGAAATTAGAAAGATATTCTGTGTCTTCGGTCTGCTGATCTCAGGTAAACATCAATAACGGGACAGGTGTATCATATTATTGAATACGAGAATGAATATATTCTGAGAGTTTAGAATTGGAAGTAGAAGACTACTGTGTTGGAATAATTAAAATAAAATAATTGAAAATATATAATAAACTAGTGATGTGTATGGCATCGTGCCTTAAAATTGCTGAAACTTCCCGTACGGTAATGAAATGTTCGAGAAATATTAAATGTTTTCATTGAAAACACTATCATTGCCTAATATTTATAAGAATTATATAAAATGAATTGCAAAGTTGAAAATATTTGTTTAAAGTATATTAGAACTATAGTCAGAATTGAAAATAAAATCTGAATTATTTTCGATACACAAAAAAAAAAATTTAAAAAAATTAAAAAAATTAAAAAAAATCAAATTTTTTTTTCCAAAATTAATTATTTTGTTGAAGCAAGCAGAAAGTTCTTTGAATCATTCAATTCGGACGCTTAGTTCTCTCAAAAACTGACATTTTTTGCACATTTAGCTCTGTATCTCCGAAAGCGCTAGTCCTGCCTTTTCAAAAACTGATCAGCACATCTCCCTATCAATAGGAATCGAATGTTTTTCAAACCATTCAAACCGGTTGATCCCTGCGCTCGAAAACATGGACGAAAAAATGCGGACAAACAAAATCTCTTATTTTTGCATTGTGAATTTAAAAAAATAAAAACAGATTCAGCAAACCTTCTCGAGCCAACTTTTTTTTTCAATATATAAAATAATAGGATTATTTAAATCGAAAGCGTGTTTACAATTTTGCATATGATCACATAACATTGTTTTGTATTGATTTTTGTTTTTAGAATTATAATTATGCTGAAGCATTTTTTATATATATTGTGAATTCTATCCAATATAGAATTTATCACAAGTATTACAATTCACTTTGTAAATGGAGTCAACAATTCTATTATAGGGTGTTTTTGATTATAAAGAAGTATACAAAGAATTTAAAGTATTATCAAATTTGGAAACTAAGAAAAAAAAATCTTCAGAAAAAATCTTTTTTAAAAAATAACTAAAACTGCCTAAAATCGTAAAAAAATAATACCTTTATATTTATTTATTTAAAAAAGATGAGGAATTAATTAAACTAGTATCAACAAGTAACGAAAGGTTATCATTATTAATATTTATTTTATTATTATTTAAATATTCAGTATGTTTCTTTTCGACTTGTGTCAGAAAAACCTTAATATATATATATATATATATATATATATATATATATATATAAACATTTATCACAACCATTGTTTTGTTATCTTATCAAGAAAAAAATGCTTTTATTGTAAAAAATCGAAAGTAGCAAATATTTCTTACAATAACTCGAGATTCATGCACAATTATTATTCAAACATAATAATGGCTCATGAGTAAATAAAGTCAATAAAAATCAATTTTCGGAAATTAGCAAAGTGTAAGTGATATTTTGCCTTAAGGCAAGTTGCACGAACTTTCTAATATGTGTAAGCAATAATAATAGATAAGCAATTGTCGCGAAAATTTCAAAATGTTTATTTAGAAAATAAATTAGAATATTGCAATCTTCAATAAATTTTATAATAAAACTTAGCTTTTAGCTTTTCCTAAGTCTGGTATTTGTTTGGACATTTTATCTTACCACTATGCAAACTTTCATTAAAATCTACAAAATGATTTCCAATTTAATAATTAACTAAAAAAAAATTAATTATTCAAATTAATATTAAAATAATAACAAGATTAAAATAATACTAAAACGTTTTGTATAGAACACTAAGTAAATTTGTTCTGTTATCAGAAATCATGCAATTTTTTTTCAAAGAAATTAAATATAAATTGTGTTTTTAGCAGTTTGTTGACAAATATTGTATTTTTATTTGGAGGCTATGGTTTTTCCATCGTCTATCGCAAAATCGAGAAAATTAGGATAATTTATGATCATATGCTCAGAATATTATTTTGGACTTGTAACAAAAATATTAAATATATATATATATATATATATATATATATATATTAGTATTAAGCTAAATTTTACAAATAGAATCGTACACAATAGTTTAAACCGAGCTTCAGCCCACTCGTTGAAAATCTCGTCCAAGTTATTAGGTCGTTCTAAAATATAAAAGTCGAACTAAACTATCCGAGCTAAAAATATCATCATAATTTATTATATTTAAAGTTTAAACGGCATAAACGATATTGAGTCAGAACTATTAATATTTTGTAAATATTTCATGATAATAAAAAACTACCTACTGGAATCTGGTATACCCTCCTCAATTAAGAAATAGTATTAAGGAATTGTTACATGTATTTTTGGTGTCTTTAAGACAAAATGCCACTTATCCCTAGTTTTCAGTAGGTGTTGATAAGTTCAAAATACGAATTCAAAGTGTAGGATTACTTGCATAACTCGTTTATCAGAAAACAGTAGTCGTGATTTCTAAAATTTTATCTAAGATCAATACACTTCAAATATATATTATATTATATCGTGGTGTATGAATTTTGTACTTGTTTACTACAAGATTAAATTTAAAGATAAAATGGAAACGAAGTAGCTATCTTCGACCCAATTAGAATATTTTATCGTTGTTTCTGAAACAGGGTTGGGTATATTTTTCTGAAATTAGATGAAATTGGTATTTACAAGTGGCAACTTCCTAGTGGAATATACACAATGTCCTAAAAGCACAATGTAACTAGTGGGGTGCATAGCATCGTGCCTTAAGGCAAATTGCTAGAACTTCCCGTACCTTAATTAAAAATCTTGATACGAAACCCAAAAAAATTTACACGGAATGTGTACACATTATTAAAATCTCTATAAAATATTTGATAATTTGATGTGCATATGTCCATTAAACATTTTTGACAGCTAAATGACATTTTTTAAATTTATTTTTATTGAGAGTCCATAACCGCTGGACCTGCCTTCCCAAAAATTTAATCAGTTCTTCATCTTGTCAATACAAGTGAAATGTTTTTTGAAATATTCAAATCCGACGCTCCGTTCGGATACGGGGCAAAAAGTGCCGAAAATGGTAACTCAGTTTTTAAGAGAACGGAGCGTCCGATTTAAATAATTCAAAAAACATTTCACTTGTATTGACAAGATGAAGAATCGATAAAATTTTCATGAAGGTAGGTCTAGCGGTTTCGGAAATATGGAGGAAAAAGTAAAAAAATGAGCCATTTGGCGGTCAAAAATGATCATTGGACATATTGCACATCAAATTATCAAATATTTTATAGAGATTTTAACAATAAGAATTATTCAAATCGGACGCTCCGTTCTCTCAAAAACTGAGTTACCGTTTTCGGCACTTTTTGCCCCGTATCTTCGGAACGGCTAGACCTGCCTTCGCCAAAAACTAATCAGCACGTCTCCTTATCAATACGAATCGAATGTTTTTTGAATTATTCAAATCGGTTGACCCGTGTTCCCGAAATCGTCGACGAAAATTTGTATCCGCACATACATACACACACATACATACATACATACACACACACACACACACACACATACACACACACACACACCCACACACACATACATCCATTTTTTCTAAGGTATGCCAAAATGTTCAGAAACCTCTGAAACGTAAAGATATATAAAAATTTTCATTTTCGATTTTTTTGCGATTACTATAACTTACCCTACGGGAAGTTAAAAAGTTCAGATCTTCCACAATATGTCAAAATAAAGAAAAAAAAATTTTTTTTTTTTAAAAAAAATTAAATTTTTTTTTTTTTTTTTAATTTTTTTTTTATTAAAAAGTTATTTTTTGTCCAATTTATAGTTTCTCAAAAATCTTACTTTTTCAAAGTAAATTTTCTTCAAAAATGTTAATTGTTTTTAAAAAAATAATAATTTTTGGTACGGGAAGTTCCAGCAATTTGCCTTAAGGCACAATGCCTTAATTGCCTTAAGACAGAATTCCACTTACAGCTAGTTTGAATTATTCAAATCGGTTGATCGGTGTTCCCGAAATCGTCTACGAAAATTTGTATCCGCACACACACATACATCAATTTTTTCTAAGGTATGCCAAAATGTTCAGAAACCTCTGAAACGTAAAGATATATAAAAATTTTCATTTTCGATTTTCTTGCGATTACTATAACTTTCCCTACGGGAAGTTAATTAATATTTTTTATAATTAAATCATTGTCCTAGGATTGAGATATAATATATATGAGATTTAGAATGCCCATTGATACCACAAACTCTATTTTCAAGAAATATAAGAAGTTTTATCTTAGTCAGAAAATCCAAAACCAAAAAAAAAATCTTTTATCCTGGCCGATTTTTACCAAAACTTAATCAAAGCATCTTGCGAGCGAGTTTCAAAGTTTCAAAATCGGTTCACCATTATTGACGAATTTTTTTGTATTTTTCTGCTAATTTTACAAAAATTATTTGGCAAAACTTGTCGCAAGGTAATTAAAACAAGGCATCAGATGAGTGTTGAAAATGGTGAAAAATCAAATTTTTTCTCACATACACACATGTACTTTTTTTGAATTTTGGTCTCAAAAAATTTAGAATTAGTTAGAATTAAAATTAAAATCCGAATTATTTTCAATATTAATAATAATATTTTCTGGATTCGAAATTAAAAAAAAAGATTTTATTTTCTTTTTCCAAGAAGCAATCGTTTTGTCAACACAAGTAAAAAGTTTTTTTTTGGATAATTCAAATCGGACGCGTAGTTCTCTCAAAAACTGCTATTTTTTGCACATTTAGCTCCGTATTTCCAAAACGGCAAAACCTGGCTTTACCAAAAACTAATCACCACTTCTCCCCATCATTACGAATTGAATGCTTTATGGATCATTCAAATCGGATGCTCCGTTCTTTCAAAAGCTCGATTTGTATTTTTTGCACTCTTTGCTCCGTATCTCCGAAACGGCTGGACCGACCTTTGCCAAAAACTAATCAGCACATTTCTCTATCAATAGAGATCGAATGTCTTATGAATCATTCTAATCGGTTGATCGGTGGTCCCAAAATCGTAGGCACACACACACACATCCATTTTTTCTGAGGTATGCCAAAATGTTCAGAAACCTTTGAAACGTGAACATACGCAAATAAATTCATTTTTAGATTTTTAGACGATTACAATAAGGTAATTGAACTTCTACAGGAAGTTCAATACATTACATTCGGTTATATAATTTTTATTTTTTATATATTTTTCCTTGAGTTATTATGAGTTCCCAGAGCTATTGCACTGATTCATTTAACGACTTCATATTTGGAAACCCAAATGGTTGTCCTCCCTATATATCTATGTGTTGAATTTATTATTACAATTTCTGTAGTACTGAAATTTTTTTATCGATTTTGGAATGAAGGTTAAGGGCTATTTTCACTTGGAAATCACCATCTATGTTTTCTAATTTCACCATCTATGTTGTCAAATAAAAGCCGATGTCACTGCTGCTTGACATCAGACTGTCCTTGAAACTCTGATCCAAAACCCATAGCTCTACCCTAAATATACTCTCTAATATACATTGAACCAAAAATTCAATGGTAATATAAAATTAAATACAAAAGTTTAGTTTGTTGTAGATACTATAAATAGTACAGTAAGCTCAGTGCTAAAATTACATTCAATTGTATTCCTTAGATAAATATTTACTCACAACTTTCAATAAACGAGTCCGACTCGCATTTTACTGGATTTATTTATTATTATGCCAAGGACTAATTCTTGAACAAGGAAAGAATTAATAGTTGATTGGAGAAATGAAAAACTAGAAAATCATTTCTGAATGCTAATACAAGAAAATCAAGTTTTTTTGATCCAGTTGCATAATTCTGATTAGAATAACATTCCGTAAAACGTTGGTAATAGAATGATAAAGAAATATTGTAATGGCAATGGTTTTTCTTAAGTTTCGTATTCAATGTCTTTTACCATTTGCATGTGGTCTCAAATTTACCTCAAAATCCTCATTTTCTCAACAAATGTTTGAAGTAAAACTTCTTTAGGTGCGACTAGGGTGTAAATCCGTACAAATGCAACGGAAGTGCGTCACGGCAGATAAGAATCGATAAGATAAGAGTCGAGTGCCAAAGATTCGCCATTCGCTCCCGATGATATCATTTCTATACGAGTCGATTGTGATTAGTCGTCGTGTCATGTGAATAGCGATATGTCGTTGTATGCGTAACGATCTTAACAAGGAAATCGGCATAAATAAAAAAACATTTTAAAGTTACATCGTAGCACAAATGTTGATTTAATGAAAAATGCCTGAATCAGAAGAATATTTTACCCTGTTCTCTGAAAATAATAAAACAAATTAAACAATCGTGCCGTGTACTAAACGTGAGTTTATTGATTAGAAATTATTTTTATATTACTCGTAGTTTCTATAAATTTTTCAAGTTATTAAAATGGAAAATATTTTTTAGACAAGACAGATATTACTGCTGTTCAAAGAATGAGATTATATCGCCAGCAAAAAAGTAAAAAAGATACAAGCAGTCAATGAATGCATGTTAATTTTAATTACATGAAGTTCTTCAAACACAATTATTACATGGTGAGTAAAGTTGCGAAAACAATATTTGTTTAGACGTTGTTTAACATAATCCACTGTGCGAACGAATATTACAGAATTTATTAATCAGCAATTACTTAATTTCTCTAATGAAGGTTTATTTCTGAATGCTAATTATAATGACAAACCGATCATGTCATATTTGAAGTATGACTTTAATTACGCTATTGTTTTTAAATATTATACACATTTTTAATGCTATTATAAATATATAATATATAATTTATCATTATATAAATGTGTATAATGGTTGTTGACGCTAATAAATGTGTGTATCACGAGTGTTACCATATTACTAATAAACATTATTCAAAATTGTTATATGATGTATTTATTTTCACTTAAATTTCATCTTGTACAGTAACAAATAAGTTTTACTTCAATCGCGTGTGATCCTTACGCGCACTCTTTTTTACTTTTTATTTTATGATAGTCTTATTTTATCAATGTGTATTGTGTATTGTATATTTTATCATAGTGTATGCTCTAAACATCTCGTTTTAGTATTTAGTATATGTACAGAGACTGTTTCTATTAATAGAAGCAGAAGATTCCGAGCTATTTGCTCAAATGGCCACGATCAGACTTGAGGCTTGATCCAAATATTTGTCTCGTCGAATTGAAATGATATAAAATAATCGCATTATAATAAAAAAACTCACGAAAATATGCTAAAAGTTAAAATTTTGACTTTAGGCAAGTTGCTGCTGGTTTGTTAAATAGACGTCCATCCAAACCGACTTGGAAATTGTAAGACTATGGAAGGCTGTAGAAGAATTTTTATCAAAGGAACGAATGATTATTTTTTCAACTAGTAATATAATTGACTATTATAAATTAGTTACAATAATAACAATAACCAAAACTAGGTATAAAGAATAATTTATATTTATCTCATCAATGCAAGTTCTTTTAAACTTTTAAATAAATTGTAATTGGGACAAAGGTCGACTAAACATCAAATTTTGGTTCACAAATGCATTCTTTTTCTAACTTTGGTATCAAACGGTTCAGAATGACTTAGAACTTTGAGAAAATTTGACAAAAATGACATTTTTACCTAATTAAATTCCCATTTGGTAAGCCATAGTGCCCGTTCAAAAATCAAATTTAATTTGATAAAATGAAATAAATATCAAATAAAATGACTTCTTCTTTGTATATCTTTACGTTTCATAGCTTTCTGAACAATTTGGCATACCTTAGAAAACATGGTGTGTGTAAGTGTATGTGTGTGTGTATATGCATATGCGGATACAAATTTTCGTAGACAACTTATAGAACACGGATCAACCGATTTGTGTGATTCAAAAACCTCCTATTGATAGGGAGTTGTGCTGATTAGTTTTTTGCAAAGACAGGTCAAGTCGTTTTGGAGATAAGGGCGAATAAATCAGTTTCTGGAAACAAAAAATTTTTTTTTACTTTCATTTTTCAATTTCATTTTTTTGAATATTTAAAATTATTTGAATTTTAATTGGGGCTAAAAACAATTAAAATTTGTAGAATATTCATTACGGTATGGAAAGTTCTAGCAATTTGCCTTAAGGCACAATGCCACACACCACTAATTTGTGAATATATTTTTCTACACTTCTGATTTGTTCCTATTATCCTTTAAATAATTTATAAATATTCTACTAATATTAGAGTTATTTTCAATACCAAGTTATAAGACTAACATTAAAATAATTTGAAAAATACAAATGAAACAAATAAAAACTAATGAAAAAACAGCAAAAAACAAATACAAAATAATCAAAGAAAAGGCATAAATGGTAGATTGTTCCAAAAATTTAGCTTTTTTTTAAAAGATTTATCTCTGATAATAATATTTTAATATTTAGGCCGTATCGGACAGCCTGATGTCAAGCAGAAGTTTACTTAAAATATAGATGGCAATGTTTTCAAGTGAAAATAGCCCTTTACCAGTATTGCTACATCAATATAATTTTTTTCAGTTTCACAGAAATTGTAATATTGAATTTATCAATTTTAGGATTTTTATATATGTACAAATTAAAAGCTTGTTATGACGATTTTCCAGGAAAATCGTATTATGCACGATGGTGACAATATGTTATTAAGGGCGAAAAATCGTATTAACAAAATTCTGATTTTTTTTTGCAAAAATTTTGAAATTTTCAATAATCTCTGAACAGTTTCTTCTTCCATCAGACAAACCAAGTGGTTTCCGGCAGGATGTCCGAGATAACGCAGGAAACAGACTGTTTTCACAAAAAAATTATATTTCATACAAATAATACAAAAGTTTCTGTATGCAAAAATAGATAAATGATATTCAGTCGTATTTATTTTCGAAAAAATGTATGAAATTTTGAAATAGACTTATGATAAGAACGTAATTTCAATCTGATATGAAAGACTTTGGAAGTAGTTTTTGTAAGCCTTTCTCAGAGACCATGTCTCTAATCCATATAGAGCTATGTTTGGAACATAATACTTCACACATTTTACTTTAAAGACTTTGTAATTAATTTGCAAATATAATGAACTCACAATACGCATAATTTTTCTAATTTTGATCTTCAACAACAGAATGACTTGAAACGTCGATAAAACTCTGAATAAATAACATCGTGAAAATTTTCGAAGTCCAAATTCTATTTCTGACATCTCATGAAAATAAATCACGTATCAACTTTTACCAATTGTCAGCTCTCTCAAAATCTTTATCAAAAATTTATCAGATATTTTTGTGTGTGAATATGAAATATCAGTGGTTTCCTATCTGTGAGATGATAAGAACACTCGTTCTTATCAATTCTTATCAAGATGTGCTCAGTGCTTACCAATAAAACCTTACAAGTCCATTTATCATTTTTGAAATATAACAGGAAATACCAAATTTACAAAAATAAAGGTCCTGATTGAAAAAAATATGAAACTTTTTATGATAATAGATATCATGGTCTTATAGAACTTACTGAAATATTACGGTCCTACCGCAAGTAGTATAGTTTTAAAAACTCATCAGAGTTTGATTGTTTGTTTTGAATATATGATAGTCAAAATTTGTGTCAAAAATAGTAAAAATGAATCTGTTTAGAAAACAAATAATAGGAACACTTTTGGAGAGCTAAAATGCTGAATTTAAAAAAAAAACTTTTTTTATAGACATTTAATAACACTGCAAAGTTGCTCTCTAAAGCGGTATTTTAAAAATAGTTTTAGAGGTCCACAAAATTAAAATAGGGTCTGAGGTAGTGGTAAATAAATATTGAATAAATAAATAACAAAAACTCGAAAGTAAAAAAATATTTTATATTTTTATAGAGTTACAGAAAAACCGATTTCGGGTAAATAAGGAGTACAAAATATAGTTTGGAAACCTATGCTCTAGAGTCATTGGTGATAGTAAAACTTGTAGATTATTTAATTTCGTAAAAATTCGAAAAACAACACTATTTAGTTTCTACATATGTTTTAGAAGTTTAGAACAATACAATGGATTAATATACACTTTTGCTGAGTAAATTTGGTCAAAACAAACGTCAAAGTTTTTAAAGTTTAATAAATTGTTGTAAATGTTTTTAATGTAGGATAATGAAGAATTTTTTTATAAAAATTAAAAAAGCCAGATAATCAATTTTTACAAAAATTCCTGATAAAAAGTTTCTTCGTAATTTACTGTTAAAACAAAAATTTTGATGAAACTTTTATGATAATAGATATCATGGGTTGTAGAACATACTGAAATATTAAGGTCCTAAGTATAATAAATTGTTATCAATATTTTCAATGTAGGATGATAAGAATTTTTTTTAGAAAAATTAATGAAGCCGCATAACCAATTATTACAAAAATTCCTGAAGTTGTATAAAAAGTCTCTTCGTAATTAATTGTTGAAACAAAAATTTTGTAGATGAAACTTTTTATGATAATAGATATTATGGTCTTATAGAGTATACTGAAATATTACGGTCCTAAGTATAATAAATTGTGATCAATATTTTTAGTGTTGGATGATAAAGATTATTTTTAGAAAAATAAATAATGCCAGAAAACCAATTTTTACAAAAATTCCTGAAGTTATATAAAAAGTTTCTTTGTGATTAACTGTTGAAACAAAAATCTTGATGAAACTTTTTATGATAATAGATATCATGGTCTTATAGAACATACTGAAGTATTACAGTCCTAAGAATAATGCATTCTTATCAATATTTTTAATGATGGATGATGGAGATTTCTTTTAGGAAAATTAATAAATCCACATAACTCATTATTACAAAAAAAGCCTCAAGTTGTATAAAAAGTTTCTTCATAATTAACTGTTGAAACAAAAATTTTAACGAAATGATAAATATAGATCTCATGGTCTTATAGAACATACTGAAATATTAGCCAACATTTTTGTTAAAAGTCGCTTTTGTGATGTGATGAGTCAGAATTTGAATTTCACAAATTTAAAATTGTGAAATTGTGTTAAAGTCTTTGGAATAAATTTGATAAGAAAAAGGTTTGCAAAAAAATCGACAATGTCATTAGAATTGGCATTATGTTATTAAAAAAACTATAGACGCAGTCTACAAAACTTCTATATTTCTAGGTAAAGTTATTCCCGCAAAGATATGCTTATAATAATAATTATGAGCAAAAAAACAAAAATGTGCAGTAGTGATTTGTTTGTTCTAAAAATGTCCTCACAATCCATCTATTCTCGTATGTGTTATTTTCTATGGGTCTTTACCCTTACTTTGGCCACCAGCGCTTCTATTTCCAAAATCTATATAATACCAGTTAAATATTTTGTGTAAACAACAAATAATAAGATAAAAGTAAAACCAAAATTTTACGATAAAGCCGAAATGCTGAACTGTGATGAACATTTTGTTCCTAAACAAACAATAAATCATTCGGAGACATTCAATGGATAGATAATAAGATAATAACATAATTTTCTAGTTTTAACCACAATTTTGGATTTACATGATAATTCTTAATCGTGGTTTGGACACAATTAGTATTTGTGGTTAGTCACAGAAGAGATAAGATATTTTTGGGCAAGTTGTAAATAAATTATAATTTATTTCAAACGACTTAGAATATTGTTTGCGCCATTCAAAAACTTTTATTATTTTTTTAACTTCCCGTAGGGCAAGTTATAGTAATCGCAAAAAAAACGAAAATGGAAATTTTTATATATTTTAACGTTTCAGAGGTTTCTGAACATCTTGGCATACCTTAGAAAAAATTGTTGTATGAGTGTGTATGTGAATAGTATTTATGTGCGTGTGTGTACGTATGTGTGTTTGTATGTGTGTACGTGTGTGTGCGGATACAATTTTTCGTCGACGATTTCGGGACCACGGATCAACCGATTTGAATGATTCAAAAAACATTCGATCTCTATTAATAAGGAGACTGCTGATTAGTTTTTGGACAAAGTAGGTCCAGCTGTGGGACAAAAAATTGAAAGCTTTTTCAAAAATTTAATTTTCGGTACAAGAAGTTCCAGCAATTAAATTAGTAAAATTAATCATTTAGTTAGTAAAATATATTTGTATGTATAAGATATTCGTGAGATTTTATGTTCCATACTATATAGTGAAATTCCAGAAAAATGAGTAACCTTTTTCATCAAACTACTTTATGAATAAAGACAAAAGTTTCTCAATATGTAATTAAATTAAATTATAACATTTTATAATAATGAGATATTAATTATATTATATGTGATAGCTATAATATATGTCTATTTAATTGTATAATAATTATTTTAAAAATAAAATATGTCATATTAAAAATTACAGTCATTTTCTCTGGGTTTTCGATAAATTCTATTATATATCTTTTTTTAATTCTTCGATGTAGAAAATGACATCGAATTTAAATAATTTTATTTTATAAATTAACAAAATGATAAATTTAATTTGGTTTTGATAACCAATTACTGAAATAAAAGTCCAACTTCCTTTCTGAAACGTCGATAGTAAAATTTAACATTAAGAAAATTTAATAAACCAGATTTAAAAAAATAATGATGTCAATTTATAAATGAAAATAAATATCAAAACTATTTTGACTCATTTCACAGTATTTAAAAATATTTTTGTATATAAAAAAGACTGCAATATAACTACAATATAAATAATAATAGAGCAAACTCTATGTATGTAGAGTAAAATTTTTTTAAATTTTTAAAGAAGAATATTTTTTCCGTATTTGTTTTACTTTTGTGAATGAAGAATCTGTGATTTAGGATCATTTTAAAGTACAAGTTGTCGTTTTGAATTACTAAAATATAATATCTTTGAGAAAAATTTGCTTAGATAAGCTTAGAGAGGAAATCGTATTACCACAAAAGGCGCCTAAGAAACACAGAAATATGCACCAGTAATTAAATTTATAATAAAAGTAGGTGTAAGTGGCATTTTGCCTTAAGGTAAAATACGTGAAATCAACTTAATAGATGAAAAGTAAGATTTAGCTACAGATAAAATTTTCGCTTTCACTAAAAACTAATAAATGCAACTGCCAATTGAATTTGTCTTTTGAAACAACCTTTACATACACTGTCCAAAAAATATGTTTTTTGTAATTTTTTTTCCTTATAGGTAATTTTTTTTATTTACTGCACGTGTCAGTATAATTATAAAAAAAATCCTTTCAAATTTAACGGTTTTTCATATGAACCTCCCGCGGTTTTTAACCTCATACAAACGACTAAGAAAGTCTTCATATAAAAACTAATACCCCCAACATTGTCGAGAGAAGCAGATTTAATGATGGCTCATAATTTTCAAGTTTTTTTTCATTAAGAAATAATTTAATGTGTGTAAATGCGTGTACTTAAAATAGAACGAAATATTAATTTATAGATCACCCATATACGAAATTAGAATGTACCGGTTTTGTAGACCGAGGAAAGATGAATTAGAAAAGTAATAGATAATTTTAAGTAGAAGTTAATTATATAATATGAAAGAGCATAAGAAATAAATTGAATAGAATAATTTTATAAAATATGTATTTTATTAATGAGAAATTATTAACTTCCCGTAGGGTAGTTATAGTAATGGGCCAAAAATCGAAAATGAAAATTTTTGCATTTCTTGACGTTCTGAAGGTTTCTGAACATTTTGACATACCTCAGAAAACTAATGGATGTGTGTGTATGTGTGTGTGTACGGATACAATTTTTTTTTAATTGAATAAGAAGATTCACTTCCCCTCATCCTTCGAATCATATGCCAGAGATTACTTTAAGTATCGATTACCTAATTTTGTTTTCAAGTTCCATTTTTAGCCAGAAAATCTGATTAGCGAATTGTTTTTCTAACATAGCAATTCATTCTTAATAGTTTAGACCAAATTTGGAAAAAGTATGTATGTAAGTCAAAGTTAGACTTTTTTCAAAAATTGACTGCACCTATTTAGCAATTTAAAGATTATTTGAAGAATTAGTGTTGATTGAGATTTCTTAAATTATTATGAATGTAAATTATTATGAAAGAATTTACATATGCATATGGTGAGTTTCATAAACTTTTTAACATGTGTAAATAGTCGAGTTTAATAAGAAATTAAATTTAAAGCAACTTTCAACTAAATTTTTCCTACTGACTGCGCCCAAGTGCTATTTATAGTTAAAAAATGTAATTTTAGTATGTTATACTTTGAAGTATAAACTATAAGTGTACATTTATAGAATTTTATATTTTCAAACAAATTAGTAAAGTTTTTCGACATTTAACAAAATTTGGTCGCGTACAATTTTGTCTATACGTGTTAATTCTAAGTATGGTTAAGCTAGTTTCAAAAATGTATACCAGCTGTACTATATATAGTTAAGAACTGTAATTTTAGTATGTTATACTTTAACGTATGTACTATAAGTGTGCTTTTATAAAATTTTATGTTTGCAAACAAATTATTGCAGTTTTTCGATATTTAACAAAATTTTGTCTCTTACAACTTGTTAACAACAAATATGATTAAGCAAGTTTGAAAAATGTATACCAGCTATATATAGTTAAGAACTGTAATTGTAGTATATTATACTTTAAAGAATATACTATAAATGTGCATTTATAAAATTTTATATTTTCGAACAAATTAGTAAAGTTTTTTGACATTTAACAAAATTTTGTCACGTACAAATTTTGTCTATACGTGTTAACTCCAAATATGGTTAAGCTAATTTCAAATATTTAGAACAGTTGTACTATACATAGTTAAGAGCTGTAATTTTAGTATGTTATACTTCGAAGTATATACTATAAGTGTGGATTTATAAAAATTTATGTTATCAAACAAATTAGTAAAGTTTATTGAAATTTAACAATTTTATCACGTACATTACGTGTTAAATCCAAAAATATGTTTAGACTAATTTTAATTTATACCATTCATTCCGATAAAACCCAAAACTAGTTGATTCATGTTAAATCAATAAATCGATGTAAATATATATATATATATATATATATATATATATATATATATATAAATGTATTTATCAATGATTTGGCTTGTCCAAACATTCTACAATGTATTTCTCTTATCAATTTCAATGATAAGAGTGGTCAATCGGTCGCAGATCATTGCCGATGTTGCAAAATAAATATTTTTTCGAAAACGAGAGTGAAAAAATATTGAAATATATTAGAATAATAATTAATAGTAAAATATAGCAAATCGTTGTTTATTAACTTAAAAGTTTTGGTACAAGTTTTAGCCAAGAATCTCGAATGTATTTTTTAAAAATTCAAGAACTATTTTGAAAGTTATTTGAAAATCGCGCTGAAAACATTTACGATTGATTTTTCAAAATATTTTTGTGTTTATATATATAATATTACTAACATATCATAGATAATTTAATTATTATATTTGTGCGGCTATATGAAATAAAGTCGAACATTTTAAACAAACTATATAAGATATTCATAAAAACTGAAAAAAGTGCATAAGGAGTTAGCAATAGTAATTTTTTTAATAAAATTTGGAATACAATTTCTTTTACATTATAATATTTTTGTATAATAAATTTTAATATATTGATCTTTCAAAAGGCTATTAAATTTACAATATTATTTTAGAGTTTTTACGAATTCTAATGAAGGGAAAAGCTCAGGATTTTTACTAATTATAAGAAATATTAATCATAAGCTTAAATAAATACTAATCATAAGGTTAGCTTAGAATTTTTTAAAATTTTTGAATTCGGTTTAGCAATTTTTGAGAAAATTGTTCATTGAAAGTAAAACTGCAGTTCACTCATATAAACACGTACACACTTTTTCGAATTTTGGTCTCAAACGATTCAGAATGACTTGGAACGTCGAAGTTAAATATACTTAATACTGCCTACAATATTCCCGTAGGGTAAGTTATTGTAATCGTACAAAAATCGAAATTAATTTTTTTTGCATTTCTTCACGTTTTAAAGGTTTCTGAACATTTTGGCATAGCTCTATGAATACAATTTTTTGTCAACGTTTTCGGGCGCACGGATCAACCGATTTGAATGATTCAAAAAACATTCGATTTCTATTGATAGGGAGATGTGCGGATTAGTTTTTGGCAGAGGCAAGTCCAGCCGTTTTGGAGATACGGAGCAAAGAGTGCAGAGAATAGAAATACTATACACCACTATTTTATAAGATAATAATATAGTGCTTTACTATATTCAACAATATATTTCTGAGATAACTATGAAATTAAATTTATTTCTTGATTTAATTATAATAATTTAAAAATAAACAACAAATCATTACAAATTTAAAGTTGAAATATATATGTGAATTTGCACGTTTAAGACAAAAGACTATTTCGTGTCATTTTACAATGGGAATTATATTTTTGGCAAAACGAGTTCCTATTTAAATACATGAATATGTATATATATATATATATATATATATATATAAATTTATATTTTCTATGTATTAGGTATTTAATTTATTAGTTATATATATAGTAACACTTGCATCGAACATGTAAATATCTATCAGCTTTTGCCAAGGACAAAATGACTAGTACTTTATAATTATACGGCAATAATTCTTGAATCTTCGCTGTCTAGTGCCTATATGCATTATTTACAGGCTTTAGCAACCTTTTTGGGATGGAATATTATTGGAAACTATTAGAAAACATATCGAGATTATAGAGAAATTATATAATTGCATGTAAACCCAAAAATATTAATTATTCATCGTTTTGATAAAAATATTTACCGCAAGAAAGTTAGCAAAAATTCAATTGTTCCAAATTGAATGTATTGCGTATAAATTGGTATTTTAGCAACCTTTTTGGATTAGAAAATAATTAGAAGCTATTAGGAAACATATCTAAATCGGAGAGGAATCGTAAATGCAAGTACATCTTGCAATAATAACTAACATACCGATATATTGCAAACCGCTACAAAAATTAATTTATAAGCTTAAATTTTTTAGCCTATTTTTTATAATTTTTTGTCCTTTATAATACCTAAACTAAATTTAGACATATTTTAGTACATTAATTAAACGTAAACCACAGGGTTTTTCTTTTAAAATTTACGTTATTATCATATTAATTACAATGTCTTCTATATAGACAACTAGTAATTTTCAAGAAAATAAAAATATATCTTTTCTAATAGTTAGACAAAAATGTAAAGTAAAACATTAAATTTTTGATATTTAGACTGATGTATCATA
>NW_020539727.1:13630746-13649318 GCF_003426905.1 Ctenocephalides felis | reverse complement strand
AGATGAGGAATTAATTAAACTAGTATCAACAAGTAACGAAAGGTTATCATTATTAATATTTATTTTATTATTATTTAAATATTCAGTGCTGTTTCTTTCGACTTGTGTCAGAAAAAACCTTAATATATATATATATATATATATAAACATTTATCACAACCATTGTTTTGTTATCTTATCAAAAAAAAATGCTTTTATTGTAAAAAATCGAAAGTCGAAGTAGCAAATATTTCTTACAATAACTCGAGATTCATGCACAATTATTATTCAAAACATAATAATGGCTCATGAGTAAATAAAGTCAATAAAAATCAATTTTCGGAAATTAGCAAAGTGTAGGATATTTTGCCTTAAGGCAAGTTGCACGAACTTTCTAATATGTGTAAGCAATAATAATAGATAAGCAATTGTCGCGAAAATTTCAAAATGTTTATTTAGAAATAAATTAGAATATTGCAATCTTCAATAAATTTTATAATAAAACTTAGCTTTTAGCTTTTCCTAAGTCTGGTATTTGTTTGGACATTTTATCTTACCACTATGCAAACTTTATTAAAATCTACAAAATGATTTCCAATTTAAGTAATTAACAAAAAAAAATTAATTATTCAAATTAATATTAAAATAATAACAAGATTAAAATAATACTAAAACGTTTTGTATAGAACACTAAGTAAATTGTTCTGTTATAAGAAATCATGCAATTTTTTTTTCAAAGAAATTAAATATAAATTGGTGTTTTTAGCAGTTTGTTGACAAATATTGTATTTTTATTTGGAGGCTATGGTTTTTCCATCGTCTATCGCAAAATCGAGAAAATTAGGATAATTTATGATCATATGCTCGAATATTATTTTGGACTTGTAACAAAAATATTAAATATATATCTATATAATTATTATATTATTATATATTAGTATATTAAGCTAAATTTTACAAATAGAATCGTACACAATAGTTTAAACCGAGCTTCAGCCCACTCGTTGAAAATCTCGTCCAAGTTATTAGGTCGTTCAAAAATATAAAAGTCGAACTAAACTATCCGAGCTAAAAATATCATCATAATTTATTATATTTAAAGTTTAAACGGCATAAACGATATTGAGTCAGAACTATTAATATTTTGTAAATATTTCATGATAATAAAAAACTACCTACTGGAATCTGGTTACCCTCCTCAATTAAGAAATAGTATTAAGGAATTGTACAATGTATTTTTGGTGTCTTTAAGACAAAATGCCACTTATCCCTAGTTTTCAGTAGGTGTTGATAAGTTCAAAATACGAATTCAAAGTGTAGGATTACTTGCATAACTCGTTTATCAGAAAACAGTAGTCGTGATTTCTAAAATTTTATCTAAGATCAATACACTTCAAATATATATTATATTATATCGTGGTGTATGAATTTTGTACTTGTTTACTACAAGATAAATTTAAAGATAAAATGGAAACGAAGTAGCTATCTTCGACCCAATTAGAATATTTTATCGTTGTTTCTGAAACAGGGTTGGGTATATTTTTCTGAAATTAGATGAAATTGGTATTTACAAGTGGCAACTTCCTAGTGGAATATACACCATGTCCTAAAAGCACAATGTAACTAGTGGGGTGCATAGCATCGTGCCTTAAGGCAAATTGCTAGAACTTCCCGTACCTTAATTAAAAATCTTGATACGAAACCCAAAAAATTTACACGGAATGTGTACACATTATTAAAATCTCTATAAAAATTTGATAATTTGATGTGCATATGTCCATTAAACATTTTTGACAGCTAAATGACATTTTTTAAATTTATTTTTATTGAGAGTCCATAACCGCTGGACCTGCCTTCCCAAAAATTTAATCAGTTCTTCATCTTGTCAATACAAGTGAAATGTTTTTTGAAATATTCAAATCCGACGCTCCGTTCTCTTAAAAACTGAGTTACCGTTTTTGGCATTTTTGACCCGTATCTTCGGAACGGCTAGACCTGCTTTCGCCAAAAACTAATCAGCACATCTCTTTATCAATGCGATTCGAATGTTTTTAACTTCCGTAGGGCAAGTTATAGTAATCGCAAAAAATCGAAAATGAAAATTTTTATATATCTTTACGTTTTAAAGTTTCTGAACATTTTGGCATACCTTAGAAAAAATGGATGTATGTGTGTGTGTGGTGTGTGTGTGTATGTATGTATGTATGTATGTATGTATGTATGTATGTATGTATGTATGTATGTAGTATTATGTATGTATGTACGTGTGTGTATGTATGTGCGGATACAAATTTTCGTCGACGATTTCGGGAACACGGATCAACCGCTTGAATAATTCAAAAAAATTCGATTTGTATTGATAAGGAGACGTGCTGATTAGTTTTTGGCAAAGGCAGTCTAGCCGTTCCGAAGATACGGGGCAAAAAGTGCCGAAAATGGTAACTCAGTTTTTAAGAGAACGGAGCGTCCGATTTAAATAATTCAAAAAACATTTCACTTGTATTGACAAGATGAAGAATCGATAAAATTTTCATGAAGGTAGGTTCTGCGGTTTCGGAAATATGGAGGAAAAAGTAAAAAAAATGAGCCATTTGGCGGTCAAAAAATGATCATTGGACATATTGCACATCAAATTATCAAATATTTTATAGAGATTTTAACAATAAGTATACATTTGTTAACATTCCTATGGGTTCCGTACCAATGCTTATGCGTTAGACAGCGACGCGGCACTTACGCGCTTTATATTTTGTCCCTATGCAGATAAAGCAGTACGATTGCTTTGAAAACTAGCTGTAAGTGGAATTCTGTCTTAAGGCAATTAAGGCATCGTGCCTTAAGGCAAATTGCTGGAACTTCCCGTACCAAAAATTATTATTTTTTTAAAAACGATTGACATTTAAAAAAAAAAAATACTTCGAAAAAATACGATTTTTAAGAAACTATAAATTGGACAAAAAATTACTTTTTTTTGAAAAAAAATTTTTTTTTAATTTTTTTTTTGTTTTTTTTCTGAAAAAAAATTTTTTTTTTATTTTGACATATTGTGGAAGATCTGAACTTTATTTTCAAAGCAATCGTACTGCTTTAACTGCATAGGGGCAAAAATATAAGCGCGTAAGCGCCGCGTCGCTGTCTAACGCATAAGCATTGGTACGGAACCCATAGGAATGTTAACAAAATGTATACTTATTGTTAAAATCTCTATAAAATATCTGATAATTTGGTGAGCATATGTCTAATGATCATTTTTGACCGCCAAATGGCTTATTTTTTACTTTTTCTCCATATCTCCGAAACCGCTAGAGCTACCTTCATGAAAATTTTATCGATCCTTAACCTTGTCAATACAAGTGAAATGTTTTTTGAATTATTCAAATCGGACGCTCCGTTCTCTCAAAAACTGAGTTACCGTTTTCGGCACTTTTTGCCCGTATCTTCGGAACGGCTAGACCTGCCTTCGCCAAAACTAATCAGCACGTCTCCTTATCAATACGAATCGAATGTTTTTTGAATTATTCAAATCGGTTGACCCGTGTTCCCGAAATCGTCGACAAAAATTTGTATCCGCACATACATACACACACATACATACATACACACACACACACACACCACACACATACACACACACACACACCCCACACACACATACATCCATTTTTCTAAGGTATGCCAAAATGTTCAGAAACCTCTGAAACGTAAAGATATATAAAATTTTCATTTTCGATTTTTTTGCGATTACTATAACTTACCCTACGGGAAGTTAAAAAGTTCAGATATTCCACAATATGTCAAAATAAAGAAAAAAAAATTTTTTTTTTTAAAAAAAAATAAATTTTTTTTTTTTTTTAATTTTTTTTTATTAAAAAGTATTTTTTGTCCAATTTATAGTTTCTCAAAAATCTTACTTTTCAAAGTAAATTTTCTTCAAAAATGTTATTGTTTTTAAAAAAATAATAATTTTTGGTACGGGAAGTTCCAGCAATTTGCCTTAAGGCACAATGCCTTAATTGCCTTAAGACAGAATTCCACTTACAGCTAGTTGAATTATTCAAATCGGTTGATCGGTGTTCCCGAAATCGTCTACGAAAATTTGTATCCGCACACACACATACATCAATTTTTTCTAAGGTATGCCAAAATGTTCAGAAACCTCTGAAACGTAAAGATATATAAAATTTTCATTTTCGATTTTCTTGCGATTACTATAACTTTCCCTACGGGAAGTTAATTAATATTTTTATAATTAAATCATTGTCCTAGGATTGAGATATAATATATATGAGATTTAGAATGCCCATTGATACCCACAAACTCTATTTTCAAGAAATATAAGAAGTTTTATCTTAGTCAGAAAATCCAAAACCAAAAAAAAAATCTTTTATCCTGGCCGATTTTACCAAAACTTAATCAAAGCATCTTGCGAGCGAGTTTCAAAGTTTCAAAATCGGTTCACCATTATTGACGAATTTTTTGTATTTTTCTGCTAATTTTACAAAAATTATTTGGCAAAACTTGTCGCAAGGTAATTAAAACAAGGCATCAGATGAGTGTTGAAAATGGTGAAAAATCAAATTTTTTCTCACATACACACATGTACTTTTTTTTGAATTTTGGTCTCAAAAAATTTAGAATTAGTTAGAATTAAAATTAAAATCCGAATTATTTTCAATATTAATAATAATATTTTCTGGATTCGAAATTAAAAAAAAAGATTTTATTTTCTTTTCCAAGAAGCAATCGTTTTGTCAACACAAGTAAAAAGTTTTTTTTTGGATAATTCAAATCGGACGCGTAGTTCTCTCAAAAAACTGCTATTTTTGCACATTTAGCTCCGTATTTCCAAAACGGCAAAACCTGGCTTTACCAAAAACTAATCACCACTTCTCCCATCATTACGAATTGAATGCTTTATGGATCATTCAAATCGGATGCTCCGTTCTTTCAAAAGCTCGATTTGTATTTTTTGCACTCTTTGCTCCGTATCTCCGAAACGGCTGGACCGACCTTTGCCAAAAACTAATCAGCACATTTCTCTATCAATAGAGATCGAATGTCTTATGAATCATTCTAATCGGTTGATCGGTGGTCCCAAATCGTAGGCACACACACACACATCCATTTTTTCTGAGGTATGCCAAAATGTTCAGAAACCTTTGAAACGTGAACATACGCAAATAAATTCATTTTTAGATTTTTAGACGATTACAATAAGGTAATTGAACTTCTACAGGAAGTTCAATACATTACATTCGGTTATATAATTTTATTTTTTATATATTTTTCCTTGAGTTATTATGAGTTCCCAGAGCTATTGCACTGATTCATTTAACGACTTCATATTTGGAAACCCAAATGGTTGTCCTCCCTATATATCTATGGTTGAATTTATTATTACAATTTCTGTAGTACTGAAATTTTTTATCGATTTTGGAATGAAGGTTAAGGGCTATTTTCACTTGGAATCACCATCTATGTTTTCTAATTTCACCATCTATGTTGTCAAATAAAAGCCGATGTCACTGCTGCTTGACATCAGACTGTCCTTGAAACTCTGATCCAAAACCCATAGCTCTACCCTAAATATACTCTCTAATATACATTGAAACAAAAATTCAATGGTAATATAAAATTAAATACAAAAGTTTAGTTTGTTGTAGATACTATAAATAGTACAGTAAGCTCAGTGCTAAAATTACATTCAATTGTATTCCTTAGATAAATATTTACTCACAACTTTCAATAAACGAGTCCGACTCGCATTTTACTGGATTTATTTATTATTATGCCAAGGACTAATTCTTGAACAAGGAAAGAATTAATAGTTGATTGGAGAAATGAAAAACTAGAAAATCATTTCTGAATGCTAATACAAGAAAATCAAGTTTTTTTGATCCAGTTGCATAATTCTGATTAGAATAACATTCCGTAAAACGTTGGTAATAGAATGATAAAGAAATATTGTAATGGCAATGGTTTTTCTTAAGTTTCGTATTCAATGTCTTTTACCATTTGCATGTGGTCTCAAATTTACCTCAAAATCCTCATTTTCTCAACAAATGTTTGAAGTAAAACTTCTTTAGGTGCGACTAGGGTGTAAATCCGTACAAATGCAACGGAAGTGCGTCACGGCAGATAAGAATCGATAAGATAAGAGTCGAGTGCCAAAGATTCGCCATTCGCTCCCGATGATATCATTTCTATACGAGTCGATTGTGATTAGTCGTCGTGTCATGTGAATAGCGATATGTCGTTGTATGCGTAACGATCTTAACAAGGAAATCGGCATAAATAAAAAAACATTTTAAAGTTACATCGTAGCACAAATGTTGATTTAATGAAAAATGCCTGAATCAGAAAGAATTTTACCCTGTTCTCTGAAAATAATAAAACAAATTAAACAATCGTGCCGTGTACTAAACGTAAGTTTATTGATTAGAAATTATTTTATATTACTCGTAGTTTCTATAAATTTTTCAAGTTATTAAAATGGAAAATATTTTTTAGACAAGACAGATATTACTGCTGTTCAAAGAATGAGATTATATCGCCAGCAAAAAAGTAAAAAAGATACAAGCAGTCAATGAATGCATGTTAATTTTAATTACATGAAGTTCTTCAAACACAATTATTACATGATGAGTGAAGTTGCGAAAACAATATTTGTTTAGACGTTGTTTAACATAATCCACTGTGCGAACGAATATTACAGAATTTATTAATCAGCAATTACTTAATTTCTCTAATGAAGGTTTATTTCTGAATGCTAATTACAATGACAAACCGATCATGTCATATTTGAAGAATGACTTTAATTACGCTATTGTTTTTAAATATTACACATTTTTAATGCTATTATAAATATATAATATATAATTTATCATTATATAAATGTGTATAATGGTTGTTGACGCTAATAAATGTGTGTATCACGAGTGTTACCATATTACTGATAAACATTATTCAAAATTGTTATATGATGTATTTATTTTTACTCTAATGCATCTTGTACAGTAACAAAATAGTTTTACTTCAATCGCGTGTGATCCTTACGCGCACTCTTTTTTACTTTTTATTTTATGATAGTCTTATTTATCAATGTGATTGTGTATTGTATATTTTATCATAGTGTATGCTCTAAACATCTCGTTTTAGTATTTAGTATATGTACAGAGACTGTTTCTATTAATAGAAGCAGAAGATTCCGAGCTATTTGCTCAAATGGCCACGATCAGACTTGAGGCTTGATCCAAATATTTGTCTCGTCGAATCGAAACGATACAAAACAATTATAATAAAATAAAGAAAATATACTGAACTGTGCTAAATGTTAAAAATTGGACTATCGGCAAGTTGCTGCTGGTTTATTAAATAGACGTCCATCCAAACCGACTTGGAAATTGTAAGACTATGAAAGGCTGTAGAAGAATTTTTATCAAAGGAACGAATGATTATTTTTTCAACTAGTAATATAATTGACTACTATTAATTAGTTACAGTAATAACAATAACCAAAAGTTAAGTATAAAGAAATAATTTATATTTATCTAATTAATGCGAGTCCTTTTATATTTTTAAATAAATTGTAATTGAGACAAAGGTCGATTAAACATCAAATTTTGGTTCACAGACATATGCTTTTTCTAACTTTGGTATCAAACGGTTCAGAATGACTTAGAACGTTGAGAAAATTACATTTTTACCTAATTAAATTCCCATTTGGTAAGCCATAGTGCCCGTTCAAAAATCAAAAATTCAAAAGTTCAAAAATTTGATAAAATGAAATAAATATCAAATAAAATGGCTTCTTCTTTATATATCTTTACGTTTCATAGTTTTCTGAACAATTTGGCATACTTTAAAAAAAATGGTGTGCGTAAGTGTATGTGTGCGTATATGCATGTGCGGATACAAATTTTCGTAGACAACTTATAGAACACGGATCAACCGATTTGTGCTGATTAGTTTTTCGCAAAAACAGGTCAAGTCGCTTTGGAGATAAGGGCGAATAAATCAGTTTTTGAGGAGGGCATAAAAAATATTTTTTTATTTCAATTTTTTTTTTTTTTTGCAATTTCAATTTTTTTTAAACTTTTAAAATTATTTGAATTTGAATTCTAATTGAGGCTAAAAACAATTAAATTTTTTAGAATTTTTCCTTACGGTTCGGGAAGTTTCAACAATTTGCCTTAAGGCACGATGCCATGCACCACTAATTTGTTAATTTATTATAATATTATACAGTATTTATTATATAAATCAATAAAACAAAATAAAACAAATATAAAAAGAACAAAAGAAACAAATACAGAACAATAAAAAAAAAACTAAGAAAAAAGCATAAATGGTAGATTGTTCGAGAAATTTACTTTAAAAAATAAAAATCTATTTGTAATAATAATATTTTAATATTTTAGGTTTTTATATATGCATAAAGTAAAAACTGCTAAGACGATTTATCAGGAGAAAGCGTATTATATTATACACGATAGTGACAATATGTTGCTTTTAAAGGAATACTAAATTTATTTTAATTAACTTCCCTTAGGGTAAAATATAATAATCGCAAAATAATCGAAAATTAAATTTTTTATACATCTTTACGTTTCAGGGGTTTCTGAACATTTTGGCATACCTTACAATAAATGGATGTATGTGTGTATGTGTGTGTGCGTGTCTGCGGATACAAATTTTCGTAGACGATTTCATAATTCAAAAAACATTCGATTCGTATTGATAAGGAGACGTGCTAATTAGTTTTTAGCATAGGCAGGTCCAGCTGTTTTGGAAAAACGGAGCTAAATGTGCAAAAAATTGTCAGAAAACAAAAGTTGCAATATTCATAATAATCTATTTCTCGAATATTTCATTACGGTACGGGAAGTTTCAGCAATTTGCCTCAAGGCACGATGCCACTTACAACTAGTTAAATTTTCAATCATGCCCAAACAGTTTCTTCTTCCATCAGACAAACCAAATGGTTTCCGGCAGGATGTCCGAGATAACGCCGGAAACAGACTGTTTTCACAAAAAAATTATATTTTATACAAATAACACAAAAGTTGAAGTACATACTCTGTGTGCAAAAATAGATAAGTGATATTTACTTATAATATAAAATACTTTATTTAAGTTTTAGAGATTTGGATACTAGCAATCACTAGTCCCGGGTTTGAGCCCAACTACGGTCAGCTTGATATCAAGCAGTAGTAATAACAGATTTTCACTGGATGTTGTAACATCTCAAATATTCATTTTATTTTAAACTGAATCAGAACTTCCTTCTTATGAATATGATCTCTTATAATAATAGTAGAAAACGACTTAAAATACTTTGAGTAAAATTAAGGAAATATACTACAATTAGCAAAGGACAACTGTTGGATCAGTTAAAAAAATTTTTAATCAAAAAATTTTTAACTTTCAGAAGATTACTAAATTGAATTCATTATAGTATCTTAATTCGTGCCAAAAATTATGAGAATGAAGAAATAAATATTCTGATGAATAATAAATTTGTAAAAGTATATTAAATTTTACTGGATTTAATAATAATTGTATTTAAATTTGTGTAAAATATTATATTGTCAATTTGGATAAGAACAAATACCATTTTATTTTTAACTTCCCGTAGGGTAAGTTATAGTAATCGCAAAAAAAAACAAAAATGAAAATTTTTATATATCTTTACGTTTCAGAGGTTTCTGAACATTTTGGCATACCTTAGAAAAAATGGATATATGTGTGTGTGTGTGTGTGTGTGTGTGTGTGCGTAGTATGTATGTGTGTGCGGATACAAATTTTCGTCGACGATTTCGGGAACACGGATGAAGCAATTTGAATAATTTAAAAAACATTCGATCCGTATTGATAAGGAGACGTGCTGATTAGTTTTTGGAGAAGGCAGGTCTAGCCGTTCCAGAGATACGGGGCAAAAAGTGCCAAAAACGGTAACTCAGTTTTTAAGAGAACGGAGCGTCCGATTTGAATAATTCAAAAACATTTTATTTGTATTGACTAAATAAAAACTGTTCAAATTTTTGGAAAGGCAGGTCCAACGACTTTGGAGATATGGGCGAAAAAGTAAAAAAATGAGCCATTTGGCGGTCAAAAATAAACATTAGACATATGCACATCAAATTATCAGATATTTTATAGAGATTTTAACAATAAGTATAAATTTTGCTTACATTCCTATGGGTTCCGTACCAATGTTTATCCGTTAGACGGCGACGCGGCGCTTACGCGCTTTATATTTTGTCTTCATATGCAGTTAAAGCCGTACGATTGCTTTGAAAAAAAGTTCAGATCTTTCAAAATATGTCAAAATAAAGAAAAAATTTTTTTTTCAAAAAAAAAAAAAAAAAAATTAAAAAAAAATATTTAAAAAAAAATTTTTTTTTTCAAAAAAAGTAATTTTTTGTCCAATTTATAGTTTCTCAAAAATCTTATTTTTTCGAAGTAAAATTTTTTCAAGAATGTTAATCGTTTTTAAAAAAATAATAATTTTTGGTACGGGAAGTTCCAGCAATTTGCCTTAAGGTACGATGCCTTAATTGCCTTAAGACAGAATTCCACTTACAGCTAGTCCAAATTGTATTTCTGACATCTTATGAAAATAAATCACGTATCAACTTTTACCAATTGTCAGCTCTCTCAAAATCTTTATCAAAAATTTATCAGATATTTTTGTGTGTGAATATAAAATATCAGTGGTTTCCTATCTGTGAGATGATAAGCACACTCGTTCTTATCAATTCTTATCAAGATGTGCTCAGTGCTTACCAATAAAACCTTACAAGTCCATTTATCATTTTTGAAATATAACAGTCATATCCAAATATACTAAAATAAAGGTCCAGAAAAGTTTTGAAAAAAAAAATAAGAGCACTTTTGGAAAGTCAATACTAAATTTAAAAAAAAAAGAGTGCGCGTAAGGTTCACACGCGATTGAAGTAACACTTATTTGCTGTACAAGATGGCATTTGAGTAAAAATAAATACATCATATAACAATTTTGAATAATGTTTATTATACTAATATGGTAACACTCGTGATGCACATATTTATTAGTGTCAACCATTATACACATTTATATAATGATAAATAATAAATTATATATTTATGATAGCATTAAAAATGTGTATAATATTTAAAAACAATAATGTAACTAAAGTCATACTTCAAATACGACATGATCGGTTTGTCATTGTAATTAGCATTTAGAAATGAACCTTTATTAGAGAAATGAAGTAATAGCTGATTAATAAATTCCATAATATTCGTTCACAGAGTGGATTATGTTAAACAACGCCTAAACAAATATTGTTTACACAACTTAATTCATCATGTAATAATTGTGTTTGAAGAAATTCGTGCAATTAAAATTAACATACATTCATTGACTGCTTGTATTTTTTTACTTTGTTACTGGCGATATAATCTCATTCTTTGAACAGCTGTAATATCTGTCTTGCCTAAAAAATATTTTCCACTTTTATAACTTCAAAGATTTATAGAAACTACGAATAATACAGAAATAATTTCTAATCAATAAACTTACGTTTAGTACACGGCACAAATGTTTAATTTGTTTTATTATTTTCAAGAAACGGGGTAAAATATTCTTTTGATTCAGGCATTTTCCATTAAATAAAGATTTGTACTACGATGTAACTTTAAAATGTTTATTTATCTATGCCGATTTTCTTGTTGATATCGATACGCATACAACGACAGATCTCTATTCACAAACGCGACGACTAATCACAATCGACCCGCATAGAAATGATATCATCGAGAGCGAATGACGAATCATTTGTACTCGACTCTTATCTGCCGTAACGCACTTCCGTTGCATTTGTACGGATTTACACCCTAGTCGCGCCTAAAGAAGTTTTAATTCAATAAAATTTTATATTCCTATAGAGAGTTATAGAAAAATCGATTTCGGGTAAATAAGAAGTACAAAGAAAAGCCTAAAGGATCTAAAAATTTTGATGAAACTTTTTATGATTATAGATATCATGGTCTTATAGATTATACTGAAATATTACGGTACTACTGCAAGTAGTTTAATTCCAAAAATACATCAAAATTTGAAAAAATATTATGATCAAAATTTGTGTCAAAAGTCGCAAAATGTAATGAGTCAGAATTTGAATTTCTGAAATTTTTAAAGCCATTGAAATAAATTCTATAAGGAAAAATCTGTTCTGCCATTAGATATGCAAAAAAGTAAGTGACTAGTCAAAAAAATTTCTATCTTAGGTAAACTTATTTCTGAAAAACAATTTAAGCAAAATAACAAAAATGTGCAGTAGTAATTTGTTTGTTCTAAAAATGTCCTCACAATCCATTTAATCATATGTATGTTTTATTTATTTATTACAATCTATGGGTCTTAACCCCTACTTTGGCCACCAGTGCTTCTATTTCCAAAATCTATATAATACCAGTTAAATATTTTGTGTAAACAACAAATAATAAGATAAAAGTAAAACCAAAATTTTACGATAATGCTGAACTGTGATGTGATGAACATTTTGTTCCTAAACAAACAATAAATCATTCGGAGACATTCAATGGATAGATAATAAGATAATAAGATAATTTTCTAGTTTTAACCACAATTTTGGATTTACATGATAATTCCTAATCGTGGTTTGGACACAATTAATGTTTGTGGTTAGTCACGAAATAGATAAGATAGTTTTGGGAAAGTAATTTATTTGAAACGACTTAGAATATTGTTTGGACCATTCAAAAATTTTTAATATTTTTTTAAATTTTATTTTCAACCAATTTTTAACTTCCCGTAGGGTGAGTTATATTAATCGCAAAAAAATCGAAAATGAAAATGTTTATATATCTTTACGTTTCATAGGTTTCTGAACAATTTGGCATACCTTAGAAAAAATAGATGTTTGTGTGTGTTTATTTGTGTGTATGTGCGGATACAAATTTTCGTCGACGATTTCGGGACCACGGATCAACCGATTTGAATGATTCAAAAAACATTGGATTCGTATTGATAAACAGGTCCACCTGTGGGGTAAAAAGTTTTAAAAAAAATTTAAGGTTTTTTCAAAAATTTTAATTTTCGGTACGAAAAGTTCCAGCAATTTGCCCTAAGGCGCGATGCTATTAAGTTATTTATTTAATTAGTAAAATATATTTGTACAAGATATTCGTGAGATTTTATATTTCATACTATATAGTAAAATTCCAGAAAAATGAGTAACCTTTTTCATCAAACTACTTAAGAATGAAGACAAAAGTTTCTCAATATGTATTTTTTTTTTATTAACTGGCCTCTACTCAATCAGTCAGCTCAATATGTAATTAAATTAAACAATTTATAATAATAAAATATTAATTATATTATATGTGATAGCTATAATATATGTCTATTTGATTCTATAATAGTAATTTCAAAAATAAAATATGTCATATTAAAAATTACAAAGATTTTTTCTTTATTTCCTGGAATTTTAATAAATTTTTGAATTCTTTAATGTGGAAAATGGCATCGAATTTAAATGTTTTTATTTTATAATAAAACAAAATGATTATTAGCAATTATTAATTTATAATTAATTATTATCAAACTTCTTTTCTGAAAAGTCGATAATAAAATTTTGCTGTAAGAAAATTTAATAAACCAAATTTAAAAAAGTATATTGACAATTTATAAATGTAAATGTTTTTTTTTAAATTAACAAAATGATAAATGTGCATAAAATTTAGGTTGTAATTAATTTTAAGCAATTATTGAGAAAAGAGACAAACTTTTTTTTTGAAAAGTCGATAATGAAATTTTACATTAAGAAAATTTAATAAACCAGATTTAAAACAAGTATTTTGTCAATTTATAAATGCAGATGTTTTTTTTCAAATTGACGAAATGATAAATGTGAATTTAATTCGAATTTAAATTAATTTTAAGCAATAATTGAGAAAAGACAAAGTTTTTTTCTGAAAAGTCGATAATAAAATAGTACATTAAAAAATTTAATAAACCAGATTTTAAAAAAGTATAATATCAATTTTTAAATTCAATTTTTTTTAATTAACGAAATAATAAATATAAATTTAATTTAAAATTTAATTAATTTGCAATTACTGAAATAAGAGACAACCTTGTTTTCTGAAACGTCGATAATAAAATAGTACATTAAGAAAATTTTATAAACCAGATTTAAAAAAAGTATATTGACAATTTTTAAATTCGAAATTTTTTTATTTAAGGAAATGATAAATGTGCATTTAATTTGGATTTTAATTAATTTTAAGCAATTATTGAGATAAGAGACAAACTTCTTTTCTGAAAAGTCGATAATAAAATAGTACATTATGAAAATTTGATAAACCAAATTGAAAAAAAGTTTAATGTTAATTTATAAACGCGAATGTTTTTTTTAATTAACAAAATAATAAATGTGCATTTAATTTGGATTTTAATTAATTTTAAGCAATAATTGAAAAAAGACAAATTTTTTTCTGAAAAGTCGATATTAAAATTTTACATTAAGAAAATTTAATAAACCAAACTTGAAAAAGTATTATGTCAATTTATAAATTCAAAATTTTTTCTTAATTAACGAAATGATAAATATGCATTTAATTTGAATGTTAATCAATTTTAAGCTATTATTGAGAAAAAAAATAAACTTCGTTTCTAAAAAATCGCTAATAAAATTTTGCATTAAGAAAATTTAATAAACCAGATTTTAAAAAAGTATAATGTCAATTTATAAATGCAAATATATATCAACTCTAATTTGACTCATTTCACAGTATTTAAAAATATTTCTGTATATAAAAAAAAACTAAAATATAACTACAAATATAAATAATAATAGAGCAACTCAATGTATGTAGAGTAAAATTTTTTTTTAATTTTTAAAGAAGAATATTTCTTTCGTATTTGTTTTATTTTTCTGAATTAAGAATCTGTGATTCAGGATCATTTTAAACTACAACTTGTAGTTTTGAATTACTAAAATATAATATCTTTGAGAAAAATTTGCTTAGACAAGCTTAGAGAGGACTTCATATTACGACATGAGGCGCCTAAGAATATACTTAAATTAAAATAAAAATTTATAAAATTAAATAATAAATTATATGTATATATATATAAATAAATAAATAAATAAATAAATATATATATATATATATATATATATATATATATATATAAAGCGAGAGGTTTTTCTTCAGATGGTGAAATAATATGATAAAATTGTTCCTGGGCATTCATCCAGTAATTAAAAACAATTTGAGTGAAAGAAAATGTTTTTATTCAGAAAACATACGTTTCGGGTCTTGATTTGACCCATCTTCAGTGCATACAAATAAATTGAAAAAAGAACACAAAAACACACGAAAATTGCACGAAAAAAGTATGAAACACAAATTGATAAACGTCGAGTTATGATAAATTTTAAATAATTGAAAAATTGAAATATAAATAAAAATAAATAATATATTTTATTATAAAAAAGCTTATTCCAAAACGAAACATGTTGTTCGCTTGGAGTATATATATATGTTCATTCTAACCGGTCCAATCTAAATTCGTATATGGGTGATCTATAAATTAATATTTCGTTCTGTTTTAAGTACACACATTAATTTATTTCTTAATGAAAAAACTTGAAAATTATGAGCCCTCATTAAATCTGCTTCTCTCGACAATGTTGGGGGTATTAGTTTTTATATGAAGATTTCTGAGTCGTTTGTATGAGGTTGAAAACCGCGGGAGGTTCAGATGAAAAACCGTTAAATTTGAAAGGATTTTTTTTTAATTATGCTGACACGTGCAGTAAATGAAAAGAATCACCTATAAGAGTAAAAAAATCATTATTTCTTTTTTTAAAAATCATTTTATAATTTTTTGTAATTATTTAAGACACGCTCAATGATGACAAATACTATGTATCGAAACGTATATAAATGAATAATTGTCAATATTAATTCAAATGGGATCAAAATTATATACCATAGAATTTAGTTGTTTTGATTGCTATTCCATGTATTTATAATGAAATAATTATTGATATTAACTTGATTGCTAATTAGCATATAACTTATTAAATTTAAAATAATTTATCATATTTTTTATACCATTATTTATGACTGAGTAACCAAATTTTGAATAATACTATAAGAAAATTGTAAGTTTGAGAATGATAATTTAGTAGGTAATTTAATTTGATTGATGAAATATACATATACACACATATATATATATATATATATATATACATATATATGTGTGTGTGTGTATTATATATAATATTAATTCTTTCTAATATTGTTATAACTATTAATTATAATTATATTGATTATTGCAAAGGTATTAATTATTATTATAATTATGTGTTAGTAAATGACAATTAATATAATTGTATTATTATTGTATGATTGTATATTATTGTATTGCTAATAAATTGCAAGACTAGCATTATTAATATTTTTATGATTTTATGAAATCAATAGAAAATGAACATTTAACATTTATTCGAAAGATTAATAATAAGGTAATAAAAAATATAATTACACGTTTTATTATTTTTTCCCCTATAAATCAGTGTTTAATTAATAGAAGAATGTAAAATAGAGTTTTTTATGTAAAATAGTGACTTTAATATTATAATTAATTGAATTTATAAATTAATCACGTTAGGTTTTCTTGAATCCTTTCAAATTTATCAAATTCATCAATAAATACAAATAATTCACTCAAATTCGTGTACTAGCTTGCAATAAGAATTAAACATTATTACTTTTGGCTAAAATTCTAAACAATCTTTGAAAATCGATCAATTTTCAGCCAAATAAATAGGAAACCAAACCATATACTTCAGAACAATTAGCAATTTTTCTGTTATTATTGATCATGTTAATTATTATATATATATATTTCAATATTTGAAACAATCTAAATATTTTATGAAATCTTGTGATCACACTTGTTATTTTTGTGACATTTTGTTTCGAATAAAACGACTTTGAATTCGATTTTTCATTCTTCCTCAATAAACAGAAATAAAATTCGGGACATTTTTTGGTTTTTGTCAAATAACTCACAAACTTTATATGGAAGCACACTTTTTCAATTAGCATAGCAAAACTAGATAAAATTTACAACAATTCCATGCCAACAGTTATATACACACTCATATAAAAGTTTTCAATAAAACGACTTTGAATTTGATATTTCATTTTTAAGCAATAAATATAGAATATTCTGGACCTTTTTTTAGTTTTTGTCAAATAACTCACAAATAATATATAGAAGCAAACTTTTTGCGTTAGTTATAACTAGATAAAATTTACTATATTTCTATATAATTATTTATATACAGTCCAATATAAAAGTTTTGAATAAAACGACTTTGAATTTGATTTTCATTCTTGAGCAATAAATAGAAATTCGGGACAATTCTTTGGTTTTTGTCAAATGACTAATAAATTTTATATGAAGACACTCTTTTATAGTTATATAGAGAGTAAAGAAATATTTTATCTATATTTCCACATAAAAGTCGATATCACTACTACTTGATATCAGGATGTCTCTAACACGAGTTCGAACCTGATTAGGAAGCCAGGCGTTACAAACTCCTTTTTCTTATATATATTATATATATATATATAATCTATATATATAATATATATATATTATTTTACACAAGGTTTTGCTTTGCAACTAAAACTTTTTTCGAAAAAATATTTATTTTGCAACATCGGCAATGATCTGCGACCGATTGACCACTCTTATCATTGAAATTGATAAGAGAAATACATTGTAGAATGTTTGGACAGACAAATCATGATAAATACATTTGTATATAATATATATATATATATATATATATATATTTACATCGGTTTATTGATTTAACATGATTCAAGGAGTTTTGTTTTTCATCGGAAGTGATTAATATTATATATATAATACTTAGGCCTACAGTCAGAAGTAAGTAATAACAAGATAACTGGACATCCTAATAAAACCATACAAAAATGGTTTGATCCTACATTTTTTTGTATTATAATTTATTGTAAATGTTACAACTAGCCCGAAAATCCAGGGTAAGTTGTAACAGAGCACTTTTTCCAGAAAATGATTAATTGTGTAAAATATTGAACATCAGTTATGATATTATTTTTACTTGATTTGGTAGAGGAATTGTAATAATTAGATTAATTAAATATAGTAATATTATCTAGCTTTATTTCGTAAAAATATAATCAGTAGGTTTTATTAAAAACTGTTACAACAAGCCCCTTGCTACTCCACTTAAGACAACCTAAAATTTCTATTGTTTATACCCAGGGGTAGTCATTTTAAGTTTGTAAAATAAATTGTTTATAAATAATAAATAACTCTAGTTTCTCTTATAATAAAATCTTCTATAATAATCTAGTTTCACCCTATTTAACTGAAAGGGGTGCCCTCACATTAGGTTGTCAAATATCTCCCTTCCGCCTTTTTGTATTATAAACCAAGAGCAAAAAAGCGGAAGGGAGATATTTGACAACCTATTATGAAGTCTGTGAGTTATTTGACAAAATGT